>NC_091177.1:3143200-3443200 GCF_040958095.1 Procambarus clarkii
GACGTCAATTTACTCTGTAGCGTCATGTAAATCTTCCTTTCGACAGCACTTAGTTGCTCCTAATTGGACCGAATTTAGTAAAATTGGGTAAAATCCTAACTTTGTTAAATTGCATAAAGTTTACTCATAAATGGCGTGATCAGTTTTTTATAGATATTTTCATATGTTGTAAATGTTTAGTTTTTTACATGGAGGAACCTGGGATTAAACAGTGTGTGCAGTTGTTCCTTATAAACAAGGATTGGACGGAGAGCCCAGTCTTAATGACATCCTCTTAAGGAATAATAAATAATGCTTTATTTATTAATAATAAATTATAATAGGTTTTATGCTGTTATCCTTAAGGATGCTATACAGTGGTTCACTTAACAGGTGTAAGGTCAGATGCCATACCTAGCCGTGTACCTGACCTCGTGCCCCGGGGAACTGAGCCCCACAGCCAGCCTGGCACCACAGCCAGCCTGGCACCACAGCCAGCCTGGCACCACAGCCAGCCTGGCACCACAGCCAGCCTGGCACCACAGCCAGCCTGGCACCACAGCCAGCCTGGCACCACAGCTAGCCTGGCACCTCTGCTAAGTCACTGGTGGCGCGAGGCCAGATGTAAGATCACATGTGGCGTAAAGCCAGACTATACCAGGTGTGTCAGGTGATATGACAACTAAGGTAATGCAGGGAATGTAGAGAATCATGGGGGTGAGGTCCGAGACTTCACTGGTCAACTGTGACCTCACGTGAGACCAAACACAGTCTACAGTGATGCTCAGTTTCAGTTATAGTCTCTGACTACCCTTTCCCAAACCACCAGGTCATGAACGTTCATAAACTACCTTTGACTCACTACTCATGACTAACGCTAATGAACGGAACTAGGCTAAACTTAACGGATCAACATCAATGTTGTACGTACATCAATGCCATCGTCAAGTTATAATGCAGACAGGTGGAGGGAGATATAGTGTCCAACATGTGCCTCTCTGAGGACATCTACACACACACTGATCACTAACACCAGGGTGACAGTACACATACGGTAAAGTTCGTTCTATAAGGGCTCAGTCAATTGATAAAAGCCCTTAGAGGGGGGGGGGGGGGAACGTTGTGTAAAAGTGAGTGTACCTTGAACATAATGTCTCTCTACGGAGAGTGTACAAATTGTCTGTTGTTGAGTGTACATTGTGTGGGCGCCGTGTTTCGTCCTTGCCCGAAGCGCTATGTGTACTAGTGGCTTTAGGTATTGTATGTACTAGAGCTCTTTCTTGAAATCCAACGTTATGTTTGTAACTCATCTGTAATGTATGTACCTTTACCTGAATAAAGAATCTGAATCTTGTGGAGCACAACACGAGTGTCAACACACAGGGTGTTGTGTCGCTGGCCGCCGGCAGCGAGGGTGAGGGAGCTGCTTCCTATCTCATGTGTCATCACCTTCCCTCCCCACGCTTGCTCCCCCCAACCCCATCCCTCCCCTTCTTCCCTACCTCCCCCCTCCCCTCTGCGATGACAAAGTAGGTCACGTACGTGAGACAGCGTCAGACCCTGCAAGTGTTTACCTGGACCCATCTAGCCGTGTCTAATAGTGGGTAGTGAAGCCTCTCTATTCACTTAATGACCTTATTGTACTCGTTGCGAGGGTTTAACGTGGCTGACGACTTATTTACTTAGACTACTACTCAGTTGTTACTCGAGGATGATACTCTCAAGGAACACCTCCTTCTCCTACATTCCTTCAGCTCCACCTCTCTCTCTCTCTCTGGCTGTGATCCCTCTGGTGACCCTCGCCAACTCCTTCCCGTAATGCAGTAGTTTTCCCAGCTGGACCATTCCATAATGGTCACGATAATGCAACTTTTATCTTTCCCAAAGTTGACACATGACGTGCTTGATACAGTTGTATTCCAGACATATCCCTGGCCACTAAGACATATTCTAAGGCCCCTTAGACATATCCCAGGCCACTTTAGACATATCCCAGGCTACTTATACATTGTGTTATCCTCCAGATTTGCATTCTGGGCTGTGTTGTAGTGTTTGGTTATTCTAGTAGGCGGTGGTGTAGTGTTTGGTTGGGTTCCTATAAATGTTGCCTATTCTTCCCAAGAGGTCAGCAAATGATGCGAGACGGTTTAGACTGTACGGGAACTCCTCCCAGTGTCTGTGTATTACATTGCTTATAACTCATAACTTATAACTAACTATAACATGTGTGTGTGTAAGAGTAAGAGTGTGAGAGAGACACACTACTTCACAGAACTACAACAAGTTGTGTATATACTGCACAAGACTTGAGCCTCCCCGCTGCCCCCACCCTTCCAGCCTTCATATAAGCAGGTTATATAATGTTATATAATACTGAGCACGGCCAGGGCTGACATTGTGAGTGTTTACCAGTGTCAGGGTCAGGCCGGCCTCCTCCTGGAGCCAGGCCTCTCTGGTCCTCCAGCTGTGGACTCTAATAGTCATATCATGTCTCACGTGTACTGTAATGTGTAATACATGTTTGGTAACTATCACCATGTAATTGCTCCAGGGTATAACTACCCCGGTTGATGATTGATTGATAAAGATTAAGCCACCCAAGAGGTGGCACGGGCATGAATAGCCCGTAAGTGGTGGCCCTTTTGAGCCATTACCAGTATCAAGAGATGATACTGGAGATCTGTGGAGGTGCGACTGCACCCTGCGTGACGGGAGATTTCTCCCGGACGAAATGGTGACCAAATGGTGTACCCCGGTTGTACGTGTACACGTTTTACGGGCTATTCATGCCCGTGCCACCTCTTAGGTGGCTTAATCTTTATCAGTCAATCAATCTGTGCTCGTTATAAGTCAAACATTATACCTCCTTCAAATTGTCTATTTACCTTCGATAAATAAACAAATTAAATTTGGGAATTTTAAATAAAACAAAATAATAATCATAGCTACGGATATACTCTAGGCCTAACATGATCTAACCAAGCGATATGTTTGGTTAGGCTTAGGTTTGGATTACATTTTTGTTCCTGTAATCAGTTTTACTTTCAGAATAATTTTGTTTTGTATTTTTGAACTGAAGCACATAGTAGGAAAACAGAGTTTTCAGTGTGAACATATTAGTGCTGTGTAGGTCTGTTTGAAATATTGGTATTGGTATATAGTGTGAAGGGATGAGGCTGCTGGTGATATTATGACCCCTGTTGATGACCCCTGTTGATGACACCCCTGTTGATGACACCCCTGTTGATGACACCCCTGTTGATGACACCCCTGTTGATGACACCCTGTTGATGACACCCTGTTGATGACCCCTGTTGATGACACCCCTGTTGACGACACCCTGTTGATGACACCCTGTTGATGACACCCTGTTGATGACCCCTGTTGATGACACCCCTGTTGACGACACCCTGTTGATGACACCCTGTTGATGACCCCTGTTGATGACCCCTGTTGATGACACCCCTGTTGATGACCCCTGTTGATGACACCCTGTTGATGACACCCCTGTTGACGACACCCCTGTTGATGACACCCTGTTGATGACCCCTGTTGATGACCCTTGTTGATGACCCCTGTTGATGACCCCCTGTTGACGACACCCTGTTGATGACCCCTGTTGATGACCCCTGTTGATGACCCCTGTTTACACACCACACAGGATAACTCCACATTCTGGGGATAAACATTTCCACCTGAAGGCAGGTGTGTTATTCCCACCACACACATGTAGAGATACAAATGTTAAAATAAATACACAAAGACATTGATAACAATATGTAACAGAATGTCTGTTTTTCACCTCTGTGTCTATCCGAGGCTGAAGGCCAGACGTTTGTGGCTAGTCTCAATCAGTATTAATCATGGGAAGGGGGGGGGGGAGAGAGGTATAAGAGTGTCTTAGGCCTGTCGGGGTCAGCCCTAGTGCCACATTTTAAGATATGTTGGCATCTGTAGCGTCGGCGATTTTAATGGTCTATAACTGAAATAATGGATGTGTTTCCCGTAGAGTTTCGGTGCTGACACCTTGCGATTACCCGCGAATGATCATAGTTGATCATGGTTAACTTGAGGTGTTTTCGGGGCTTAGCGTCCTCGCGGCCCGGTCGTCGACCAGGCCTAACGATAGGCCTAACAGACAGTGGTCTGTAAGCAGTGTGTGTGTACACGAGTCGCCCCGGAGCGGCGGGTGTCTCGGCCCGGTCCTTGCCAGGTCATTTATTATGCACCCCATACCCCATCTTGTGGGCGGTAGTGGAAAGACTTACAGAGGCTCACAATGGGCTCGGGGACTGAACCTCACAGTTCCTTTAGTTATACAATCTTGATGAGCTAGTTACAAAGCCAAGGCTACTAGCATTTATCAGGTGGACCCAATACTGTGATTACTGACGCCTGCTACCCTTATTATCTCTCCTTCACCATCGCTCTCACATCTCATTTATCTTCTCACTCTCACCCACCACAGTAACCACACACCCCCACTCTCACCCCCACACTAATCACACCCCCCACTCTCACACCCAAAGTAACCACACCCCCTCACTCTCACCCCTACAGTAACCACACACAGAGTGCTCAAAATATGGATGAAATAGAGAAGGTGTCGAGGATCAGTAGCGTGTGAGAGGCGACTCACCAGGGCGCTGGACACACCACCCAACACGAAGGGTAAATAGTATAGTATACCTTCAAAGGATATATGATCAACCAGGCTGTGACTCCTACGTTAGGCTGCCAGCAGCCGCCTTGAACGGTCTCGGGCCGCTGGGACGTTGATCCAAGAAGTCTTCAAAATGAAAAAAAAGTATACAGACTTGTAAGAATATAAGATATGTCAAGGAACAGATCGTGAGTCAACATTACAGGACCTGTAGTTGAAATGTTGGGCCCAGGAGCTGAAGCCCGGTCCTGCAAGGTGTAGTCGTGTGACTGCGAGACGTGTCGGGATATGACCCCATGTCACCAGATATAAGACACTCAGCTTGGCATTCCGCGAGCACTTTATCCTGGATTCGTATCCTGACCGAGGAGGATTGACTGGGCAACAATCCTTACCTGTAGCCTCTGTTCACCCAGCAGTGAATGGGTACCTGGTTGTTAAACGATTTGGCGGGTCGTATTCCGGGGAAAATTAGGATTAATGACCTGCCCGAGACGCTATGCGTACTAGTGACTTTACAAGAATGTAAGAACTCTTGTATACATAAATAAAACAAAATGTAAATGTTATGGTTGAAGGCTGAAGAGAAACAATCTTCGTCCACATGGTTTTATTCTCAACCAATAACAACAACAACAACAAAACAATTATCAGGTACATAAAATATTATTAACAAGATCATAAACAAAAGAGCATCTGCTCCAAACATGCTACCTCCAACATCTGTAGTACTCAATCCCAACAGAAAACATCCTGGGGTCAGTGTAGTAAAGCTTAACATCTACCTCTAATGTTTACATTACTGGTACACAGTTAATATACGAGTGTTACAGCCATGGCCGAAACTGTGTTGAAACACAAGTAAGACGTTAGATAAGACACTGAGTCGTGTATCGGGACGTGTTCAGGTCGCTCCATATACGGACTCCTGCAAGGCTGCCTTTTGGAGCCCGCTTCACCAACTCCAACTGGTTCACACCATCTTGCGTGCACACACACACACACACACACACATACAAGATTCTCAGAGGAATTGATAGGGTAGATAAAGACAGACTATTTAACACAAGGGGCACACGCACTAGGGGACACAGGTGGAAACTGAATGCCCAAATGAGCCACAGAGATATTAGAAAGAATTTTTTTAGTGTCAGAGTAGTAGACAAATGGAATGCATTAGGCAGTGATGTGGTGGAGGCTGACTCCATACACAGCTTTAAGTATAGATATGATAGAGCCCAGTAGGCTCAGGAACCTATACAATACCTGATTGACAGTTGAGAGGCGGGACCAAAGAGCCAGAGCTCAACCCCCGCAAGCACAATAAAGTGAGTACACACACACACACTCACACACAACACACACACATACACACACCCTAGCAGCACATATGCAGCTCCAGCCTTAAATCCAGGTTTCACCAACTAGGTTGGCCAATTATATTGACCAACCTAGGTTAATAATTAACCTAGGTTGGTTATTGGTTATTATATTAATATATAATATAATAACATATGCTGCTGATGATATTGTTTTGGTGTGGGCTCCAGGGGACAGGTTCCGAGTGATATCAACCTCTCAGATCTTTCTCTCCCTGATTCTTGAAGCATTGCATTTCCTAAATGTTACTTTGTGTCTGGCTTCCTGCTCCCTACACATATTTTCACATATTTACACTTGCTTGAGTTAAACTCTAGTGGCCATTTATTGGACCTTTCCTTGGATGGACAGGTAGGTGAGACCTCCCATCATACGTGTTATGTTCTACTAAAATTTTCGGTAAATTATTTATTTATTTATGGAATAATTATTTTTAGATTCATAGATTCTACAGTTTAGAGTATATGATGATGTAAGGTGAGAGAAGCATTTTGATGAGAGTTTACATTTGGTGAGATCCAGCTCAGCCGGCGGTGGAACCTCCCAGATATATATAAATAACGTGGCAAGAGCCCAGTTCTGGCAGCATCTGAAAGTCTGCTCAGCCTTTTGTATTAAAATATACATGTGCCTCATTTGGCATGGCAGCATTATTATAACACCTCGTATCAGCCTCGCTCTGCCTGGGATTTATAATGCTGAAGTTCCTTGTGCATTATTGTACTCTGGCTGCTCATTGACAGTCCATAATGCTGAACTTGATGGAGTATGGTTACGATAACTGGTCAGCACCACCTGCACACTCTGGCCAGTATGACTCGTACTCCAACCGTAATATATTATGATTCCTGAGAGTTTTGTTTCTGTGAGTCCAATTACATCTGGGTTCACCTCTTGTGGTCTTTCCCTTAGTTCTTCCCTTCCAACTCAAATATTTTGGTTATACCTCTACCTGGCTTCTAACATATTCATCTTCATTTATTCTTATATACATGCTTAAGGTGTATTGAGCACTGAAGTATTTATACCTGTGCCCAACCACTTGGGCTGGACGGTAGAGTGACGGTCTCGCTTCATGCAGGTCAGCGTTCAATCCCCGACCGTCCAAGTGGTTGGGCACCATTCCTTTCCTCCGTCCCATCACAAATCCATATCCTGATCCCTTCCCAGTGCTATACAGTCGTAATGGCTTGGCGCTTTGCCCTGATAGTTCTGTGTGGTTGTGACGCATGTGACGCACAACCACAGTGTGCGTCACTGTGGTTGTGACGCATGTGACGCACAACCACAGTGTGCGTCACTGTGGTTGTGTGGTAACTTGTTGTCCACCGCAATGCTTAAATCACTCACGGATGATTCACACACTTACAATTAAGACGCCAAGTTTGGATGATTGGTGAAGATTGATGAAGCTTAAGCCATCCAAGGGTGGCTTAAGCTTCATGCACGGGCATGAATAGCCCGTAATGGTTTGGATGGTTGCCTGGGCCTAAATATTGTGGTGTGGGAGGTGGGGGTGTTGTGGTGTGGGGGTGCAATAGGTACCACGACCACAACACGCCTGCTATATAGGGCCTGGTAGCCTGGTGGATAGCGCGCAGGACTCGTAATTCTGTGGCCCACCGTGTGGGCAGCGAGGGACAGGTTACAGTGTGGAACTAGTTACAGTGTTAATGTGTGTATCCTGCACCTGCGAGTGTCCAGAGCGGTGTGGGAAAGGTTCCCGGCGCGCAGACCTGGCAGGCGCAGATAGAACTTTGCTGACACAGTTTACATTTGATCACATCTACATTGACGGGTGATGTAAACTCCCGGAGGTACTCGTATCCAGCCCAAGACCAGCAGTAACACCACCAACTCTGCTCATTTTACCGAGTGATGTATGGAAATGCAGCTTCGTGAAGACTGGTGTAATAAAATAACGCTGTGTAAGGTTATACCATGAAGGAGACGGCTCAAGACCTATTAGCCCCTAGGATGCATCTCCTGTTTATATCAGCCCAGCTCCATCATACATATGTATAACCTACGTTTGAAACAATCAAGCGGTCCCATGTCTGTTAGGGTTCCTTGAAATTTATTCCATAAATCAACCGTCCTCTTTCTTAACCAGTATTTACCCAGGTGTTTCCTGAATCCAAGCTATTAAGAGTCGTATATTGGGACTAAGTCGCCTCATGCAGGGACTAAGCACCAATATTAGCCTAACTTAGAAACTTATAACCTTAATAAACTAGAGTTTGTTAGCATGTACATTAAACATGTCAAATAATCAACAACAATTACCCCATTTACAGGTATAGTTAACTGAAACTTTAATAAACAATTTCCAAAGAAAATATGGCAGGAAAGGGGGTGACTGCGGTAATCGGGCATTAGCCGGAAAGCCGGAGGAGTTGTTGCTAGTCAGTGCAAGTGAATCTATGACAAGACATCTGAGAGCATCCGTACTTCCCCGCGTAGCGGCCTTCATCTTTCTGAGAAGCGCCTCCACCACCTCCCTACCCCCATGATGAGTGAGTGAGGGAGGGAGGGAGCGGCCTGGTGTAGGTTAGTCAGCGTGTGGAGGCTGCCAGGCTCACACGCACGCCGTTCGTGTTGTGCTCTTCTCGCCCTGTACGTGTGAGGTGCTCCTCACACTGCTACCTTCCTCCACACTTGTGAGGGATCCCCAGGCCTCCTGTCCTCCCTCTGGCCCCCCTGGGGGAGTGTCAAGCCCTCTGTTGTGCTCCTGGTCACTCACTCCCTCACCTCTGGTGTACAGTGTTGGTGAGGGAAGTGTCTGGGTGGACAGTGTTGGTGAGGGGAAGTGTCTGGGTGAACAGTGTTGGTGAGGGGAAGTGTCTGGGTGACAGTGTTGGTGAGGGAAGTGTCTGGGTGGACAGTGTTGGTGAGGGGAAGTGTCTGGGTGAACAGTGTTGGTGAGGGAAGTGTCTGGGTGACAGTGTTGGTGAGGGAAGTGTCTGGGGTGTACAGTGTTGGTGAGGGAAGTATCTGGGAGGACAGTGTTGGTGAGGGAAGTGTCTGGGTGACAGTGTTGGTGAGGGAAGTGTCTGGGGTGTACAGTGTTGGTGAGGGGAAGTGTCTGGGTGGACAGTGTTGGTGAGGGGAAGTGTCTGGGTGAACAGTGTTGGTGAGGGAAGTGTCTGGGTGAACAGTGTTGGTGAGGGAAGTGTCTGGGTGACAGTGTTGGTGAGGGAAGTGTCTGGGTGAACAGTGTTGGTGAGGGAAGTGTCTGGGGTGTACAGTGTTGGTGAGGGGAAGTGTCTGGGTGGATAGTGTTGGTGAGGGAAGTGTCTGGGTGGTCAGTGTTGGTGAGGGGAAGTGTCTGGGTGACAGTGTTGGTGAGGGAAGTGTCTGGGGTGTACAGTGTTGGTGAGGGGAAGTGTCTGGGTGGATAGTGTTGGTGAGGGAAGTGTCTGGGTGGTCAGTGTTGGTGAGGGGAAGTGTCTGAGTAGACAGTGTTGGTGAGGGAAGTGTCTGGGTGGGCAGTGTTGGTGAGGGAAGTGTCTGGGTGGACAATGTTGGTGAGGGAAGTGTCTAGGTGGACAGTGTTGGTGAGGGAAGTGTCTGGGTAGACAGTGTTGGTGAGGGAAGTGTCTGGGTGGACAGTGTTGGTGAGGGAAGTGTCTGAGTGTACAGTGTTGGTGAGGGAAGTGTCTGGGTGACAGTGTTGGTGAGGGAAGTGTCTGGGTGTACAGTGTTGGTGAGGGAAGTGTCTGGGTAGACAGTGTTGGTGAGGGAAGTGTCTGGGTGGGCAGTGTTGGTGAGGGAAGTGTCTGGGTGGTCAGTGTTGGTGAGGGAAGTGTCTGGCTGGTCAGTGTTGGTGAGGGGAAGTGTCTGGGTGACAGTGTTGGTGAGGGAAGTGTCTGGGTGTACAGTGTTGGTGAGGGAAGTGTCTGGGTGGTCAGTGTTGGTGAGGGGAAGTGTCTGGGTGACAGTGTTGGTGAGGGAAGTGTCTAAGTAGACAGTGTTGGTGAGGGAAGTGTCTGGGTGGGCAGTGTTGGTGAGGGAAGTGTCTGGGTGGTCAGTGTTGGTGAGGGAAGTGTCTGGCTGGTCAGTGTTGGTGAGGGGAAGTGTCTGGGTGACAGTGTTGGTGAGGGAAGTGTCTGGGTGGTCAGTGTTGGTGAGGGAAGTGTCTGGCTGGTCAGTGTTGGTGAGGGGAAGTGTCTGGGTGACAGTGTTGGTGAGGGAAGTGTCTGGGTGTACAGTGTTGGTGAGGGGAAGTGTCTGGGTGTACAGTGTTGGTGAGGGGAAGTGTCTGGGTGGTCAGTGACAGTGTTACTGAGGGCAGTACCTGGCAGGACAGTGACAGTGGTGGGGAGGGCAGTACCTGGGTGGACAGTGACAGTGTTACTGAGGGCAGTACATGGGTGGACAGTGACAGTGTTACTGAGGGCAGTACCTGGGCGGACAGTGACAGTGGTGGTGAGGGCAGTACCTGGGCGGACAGTGACAGTGTTACTGAGGGCAGTACCTGGGCGGACAGTGACAGTGGTGGGGAGGGCAGTACCTGGGCGGACAGTGACAGTGGTGGGGAGGGCAGACCAAGCCACCCTCCCGCCCCAACACCTGACGCTTATTTCCGTATATCAACAACTGCTGTTTACGAGAAGCGACTCTGACATCATAGCTTACCGGGGGTCCATAGAACCTTAGTTTACCGGCTCCCGCAGCATACTTTACTGTTCTCACAGCGCCTCTTACACCGTAGTTTACTCAGTGTGGTTTACTAGCTTACTCCACACCTGTAGAGTACATTTACGTGACATATATAGTTAGGGTAGTCTCGTGGAGGGCAGTGCTGAGGCTTCTGGCATCAGTTGCATGCACGGTAACAGTATAAATGTATACATGTATAACAGTATACATATAGTTATATGCATAACTGCATATACCATAAACTGCCACCCGCAATCCTAATTTTCACACACACACACACCCAGGAAGCAGCCCGTAGCAGCCGTCTTAACTCCTAGGTACCTATTTACTGCTAGTTGAACAGAGACATCACGGTGAAAGAAGCTCTGGCCCATTTGTTTCAGTCTCCACCGGGGATCGAACCCGGACCCCTTAGGACTGCGAACCCCGAGCGTCCACTCAGCCGTCTGCCCCCCCCCCCCCCGTTAAGTCATCGCTGCGGTTGGATTACAACATAACCTAACCTAACTTAACCTAACCTAACCTAACCTAACCTGGTTAGGAGAGGGTTAGGTTAGGTAGGGTAGGTTAGGTGAGGGTTAGGTTATGTTAATTAGATTAGATTAGATTTGTTCATATTAGATTAAGGTTAGGGTAAATGGGTTTCAATTCAGAGTACGAGTGGTGAGTGGCCATCTGTTAACAATTACCTATAACAAGCTGATTAAGCTAACTTAAATTATTACGTACGGTTAACTTTAAAAAATGTGGGTGAGTTTAACTAACTTAAAGTTGGTGGTGAGCGTAGCGCTTAGGCCTAACAAAACCAAGAAGGGCGCTTAGGGTGTTATTGTTTATGGAATTAAGTATTCCTCTGTATGTACGAATGTAACCAAGAGATATATTCAAAATGTTTTCTACATAATCTAATATTCTCGTTCTTCTCCTGCATATACACCTCACGCATGTGTATATGATAGCCACCCTGGCTTATAGGCATTTACGGGCTCACCATAGCCCGTGCTACATGGACATTTCCTTTTGAGTAGCTAAATCTGTAACAACTCCATTATAGGCATTTATTGCATCCTAAGGAAGGGCGGAGTTGGTCTACGGGGGGCCTCCATGGGCTTAGATACAGGTTTTCTGTCAAAGTCATCGGGAATTAATGTTTATATATGATGTCTTGTGCCGTCCGCCGCGATAAGAGTGCTGATTGATTTTATATGTTCATTTATTATGTACCCCATACCCACCCAGTGGGACCCATACGCAGCCAGTGGGCAGCAGTGGGCCCCATACCCATCCAATGGGCAGCAGTGGGCCCCCATACCCATCCAATGAGCAGCAGTGGGCCCCATACCCATCCAATGGGCAGCAGTGGGCCCCCATACCCATCCAATGGGCAGCAGTGGGCCCCAAACCCACCCAATGGGCCCCATTCACACCAAGTAGGCGGTAGTATAAAAGGTTACATAATGGGCTCAGGAAATGAAGGATAAATTCATTAAGGTAATCCCACGTGGAGGGACTGCATGGGAGGAGTGTATACATGGGAGGAGTGTATACATGGGAGCCGCCATCTGTGACCACGGCGCCCACCTCACTATCTCCACCCTACACGATATGCATGATAAACTGATTATCTCAAGGTTTGTGGTATGATGGATGTGGTAACCTGTTCTCAACACCTGTCCACACCATACTCCCCCCTCCCCACCCACACCTGCGACACCCAGGCCTCCCTCCCACCCACCCACACCTGCGACCCCCAGGCCTCCCTCCCTCCCACCCACACCTGCCACACCCAGGCCTCCCTCCCACCCACCCACACCTGCGACCCCAAGGCCTCCCTCCCTCCCACCCACACCTGCGACACCCAGGCCTCCCTCCCACTCACACCTGCGACTGACAGACTACACAGTTTTCTTTGGTAGGGAGTAAGGAAATCCATCATCCGCAAACATGTTCCAATAATTCTGTACTCCTTCTGGTGGATGGTTTATGTAGACTATGAACATTACTGGTGCAAGAACTGAACCCTGTGGTACTCCGCTAGTAACACTCCTCCAATCAGATACATTGTCTCTGATTACCGCCCTCATCTGTCGGTCAGTTAGAAAAATTTTCATCCATGTCAGAAGTCTCCCTGTCACTCCTCCAGCATGTTCCAGTTTCCAGAACAGCCTCTTGTGCGGGATTCTTTAAAAAAAAAAAAACATTTTTTTTAGGTCCAGATAGACAGTCAACCCAACCACCTCTTTCCTGTCGTATCTCTGTGGCTCTATCATAAAAACTAAGTTGATGTGTTACACAGGATCTTCCTGTTCGAAAAATATAGTGTCTATCCGTTATTATGTCTTTTCTCTCTAGGTGTTCAACCCATTTGGCTTTAACTATTGTTTCTAGTGTTTTGACTACCACGCTTGTTAATGATACGCGTCTACAATTTAGAGGTTCCTCTCGACTACTATTTTCATAAATTGGTACTATGTTTGCCCCTTTTCCATATATCTGCTCAGATTCCTGTGCACAAGGATGTCTGGAATATTAATTGGAGTGGAATGCTTAGCTCAGTTGCACATTCAAACACGATGTTTTGCTGCTCTTCTTAGCGCCGTGTTTTGCACTTCTTGTAGTTTTTTTTTTTGCATGGTAATTTTTCTTAAGGTGTGTAGAGGTACTGGAGGATATTCCAGACGCAGCCGGCACGTGGGAGTGTGGCTGGGTGTTCCTCCCAAGGTTACGGAATGTTCTCAGTTTGCCTAAGGCTGTTGTGAGTTCCTGAACCGATTATGTGCATCCTCTGTAATCCTTTACACCACCGCCCACGGGATGGGTATGGGGTGCATAATAAAGAAAGAAATTGAATTGAATTGCTGTTGTGTTTTGTTTATTCTGTTATTCAAGTGAATTTTGATTCCTGTTCTATTAATCTGGAGTCCTGGTACTTTTCCTACACTCGCATGTTGGTTTGTGTGGTTGTCATGGATAATGGTCTCTGGATTTCATTTTGCAGTTTGTATTATTTATAATTTTTTTTGCATATTTTCCATTCATTTTCAAAGTCGTTTATGATTTCTATTGCCGCCTTGGTTTTGTTGGCCAGCAACATCATAGATTGTCCAGTTTGGCAGATTATTTGTGCTACATCATCCACATTGATGTATTCCCCCATGTTGTGGAGGGAGCCGGTGAGTAGTGTCTCGTGATACCTGGTTGATGGGCTTCTGGGAGTTCTTCTATTATCGTATGGAATTAACCCATTCGAGACAGCCTCTTTTATCTACCCAAATTCACTTTTACTTCCAAAGTCAACATGTCAGCGGGACTCACAAGAATGAATAGTTGTTATGAACAAGTCAGACTTGACCTGATGTGTCAGGTCAAGAGACTGGCTTGACTTGTCCTCTGTATAAGTCAGACAGCATCCTGAAGCAATGTGCTGGCCACTTACTAAGATATATAACCAGTCTATGGAAAGAGGAAAACTGCCAGCAAGCTGAAAGACGGCCAAATATAGAATCAATATGCATAAACGGACAGAAGACGCTCAACAACAGACGAGTGTCTCGTAAATGTACACTATGGAAGGTGATGGGCAGTACATTTAAGAAAGATGCCAGTAGAACATAGGAGATAAGAACCTATATTACCCAACTCCAGCACTGGTTTAGGGACGGCAAATCTTGCCTCATAAGCTCGACAGGACTATAGACTAGGCGACAGATTATGAAAGGCAGAAGTGGGGCATGTTCTAATTTTGTAGTGACAGTACGCGTTCGACGCAGTACCTCACACAACACTAGTGCACACGTTTGAAAAACAGGCTTATAGCGTGTTACCGTCCAGTTCTTTAACCCATTATGTTATAAAGGATTCTCAGTGTATAATTAAAGTGAAGATAGTTAAATTATTGGAATGGTGTGAAGATAGAGGGTGTGGGGGGCAGGGGAGTTGTATGGAGGAGGGAGGCCTGGGGTGGAGATAGGCAGGGCAGGCGCAGGGGGCTGGTGTGTGTGTGTGTCGGGTCTTACATAATAATGAGGGCAGTACACTAGTTTGGTTACTCCCCATCTCATATTAAGTTATTAATGTTAGGCACGGATTTATCAATGTTAAGAATATATCCAAAAGTGAAGATTATGTTGGACTGTTTTTCCAGAAGGAGGGAGTATACAGGCGTCGTGATTCCAAAGGGTTTTATCTTCCAGGGTGACGGAGAAGTGCATTGTGTCAAGCTTTGGAAAATGGGTCTCTCATCCGGGATTCTTAGGGCGAGTTGGCGGCCATTGTCTGTGTACTGTGTCAGGTTGAAGTCATTGTCTGCCAAGGCTGTAATGTCTTAACAAATGACTGAAGACGATGAGAGTATGATGCGGGCTAGAGCGTGTAGTGGGTGGGAGGCTCCAGTTCCCCCCGTCCAGGGTTCCAGTGAGGAAGGTCCCCCACCTCGGGCCACACACAAGTCTTTTTCACTTTGCCTTATGGTACTGTTTACACCAAGTCACGTCTCGTCACGGCTGATTGTAGTGTTGTCAACATACTTCGGTACATCCGCAGTTATCAAACTACCCCAGGCTATATGAAGAGTTACACAAGGTGGTTACATACCCCCAACGATAGCAGCCACATAGTAAGGACTGACGATTTAAATGCGAGCTCAGCACACAGTATATCCTTTCACGACCAAAGATCACATTCAATCCAAAAAATCTACCACTTACGGGCTATTCCATGCCCGTGCCACCTCTTGGGTTGCTTAATCTTCATCAATCAGTCAATCATTGGTTACATAAGATGGTCATATTGAGGCGTGTGATCAGTAGCCACGGCTGGCAACTTTTGAATTCATGATGAGGATATCCACAAGAACACGAGACTGGATCAAGTCATTATATATACATAGTTCCAGGTCATCAATCCAGGTACCTCATACTGCAGGTGTGAAGGGTCATGTGTGTGTGTGCGTGGTGTGTTAAACATGTGTGGTAGAGTACCCAGGTGCGTCCTCACACAGGCCCGAGGCCAGGGTCATCTTGCTAGGGACTTCCCCTACCTGTCATTAACTTTACCCCCTGAGGGCGAGTTTATTGGGCAGCGTCACTCATCGTGTGAGTGAACCTAACGCCATGGCTTTAACCCGCTGGCTTGTTCATCCTGCCACTTGAAGCTGTTCTATGGCCAGGAGGTATCTTCATGCCTGGACAGTCTGAACAAAACCGACTACCTTTGGACACAGTTATCACTAATGGTCAAGAAAGGTCCATGTATGTTATCCAGGATGACATCTTACGCAAAATTGTCGCCAGGTATCACAGAGTTGCCTATTGTAGAGTTCGCACATGGTAAGCTTGCTCTTGCAGGCGGTGAATCACAATAACGTGGCTGAAGTATGTTGACCAGACCACACTAGAAAGTGAAGGGACGACGACGTTTCGGTCCGTCCTGGACCATTCTCGAAGTCGATTGAGAATGTCAATAAGCTTGCTCTCCCTGCAAGTCTTGCAGGAAGGACCTCGTACCTTAACGCTACCTACAGTACTGTAATTATATCACCAGGCCTACCCTCGTAACGTTATCACAAACTGTTTGCAATAGTTTCATTAGTTAAATAGTACACCTCAAAAGTAAACAATTTTACGTATATAAGGAGTCACCTTGATGGGGGAGGGTCGTGTTGTAGGGAACACGACTATAAAGTACCAAAGCGGTTCCACTCCCTCACCTAAGATTTAGATCTCAGTATAACAAGAAAAATATAAAATTTCTTAAAACATTTCTGAGGCACAGCTGGATCAGATTAGACAAAACTACTTTTAAAATATAAAAATCTAAAAAAATTTCAAACACTGAAATTAACCAAGAAATTTAACAGATTTGGGAGAGGTAGTGGAGGCGTTGTACCAAGTATGGTACAACTATATAAGGGAACAACTATACCAGCTGAACCAAGGTTAAGAGATGGGTCGCAGAAGCTGAAGGTCAACCGCCGCGACCACATTAGACGAACACGCAGTAGCAACCCATGATATCTTAGACTAAAAGTAATATCTCTGGCCGCGTGGAACAATGCTAAGAGTCAGAGGTGCTGGAACTGGTCAAGGACTGCCTCCACCAGCGTAATTAAGCCTGCTCCTGCCTTCCAACACTGTATCACTTATTTACCAAAATCTTGACTTTCACGTTCCAATGTTACTTCTTGTATAGATAAATGAATAAAGTCGCAGCTTCCCTGCGCCTGAACACATGATTATGGAACACATTATTACATAAAATCCTTCAAACTTCCTTGATAACGAACACGAATATTCATAAAGGGAAGTTTGTCAATCAGAACATCCCTTCCCTCCGCAGCAAACATCATCAGATTCCCCTCCCCTCTATAAAGAAAAGTTTGCCAATCAGAGCATCCAGACTATTCATGCCCGTGCCACCCCTTGATTGGTTTAATCTTAATCAATCAGAACATCTCCCCACAATATCATCTGAGCCCCCTCCACCCCCGACCCGGAAACATCAACTGTCAACAATCAGCTGTGAGTTGTCAGGTGAAGGGGATGATGCGTACTTGGCGGGTTGCCAGTTGGACAGTGACTTCGACTGTGAGAGTGAAGCTGTACTGGGAGGTGGACACGACGAGGTGCACCAACACCTCCTCCTCTACAGGTGTCGGTGCTGGGAGGCGCTCACCTTGGCACGGCTTTGGTGGTACTTGCGTGTGTGTGTGTGTCACGGCAGGCGTGTAGCCCAGTCAGTAAATACAGCTTTTAATATGTGATACTGTAAGTCAGAGAAGAAACTGTGGTTAGTTTAGTGACTGTAACACAGGTCCGGTAAAACTATGGTCACATGGCCTCGCTAGTGACCCTGGCTTATAGTGATCTTGTCCCACTAGTGACCCTGGCCTATAGTGACCTGCCTCACTAGTGACCCTGGCCTATAGTGACCTGCCTCACTAGTGACCCCAGGCGTATATACGCAGGTGTAGAGCGCTGTGATCATGGAAGACGCCAGTATACCGAAGGCTCCGTCACATCTCCTCTTGTGTGTTGTGTGTTCTTGAGAGTTATGTTATCAGTAAAGAGTGTGGGTGTAGGTGTCTGGGGGGTGAGCACTGGGGGGATGACGACCCTCACCTCAAGTGCTGCACCTCAGATAACCTGCAGTTCTCATGTGTTGCTGCACACATCCACTTGGCTCTCTCCAGTGACGAAACCTCACGAGTTGGCGTTGTTCATGTCAGTCAACGTTATCAATACTTGTTTCTCGGTAATGCATCTTGGAACCCTGTCTCGACTGTTAATGGTCGAGGACGACCCGAAACACTGTCACGTGTACAATGTTTACTGCTGTGGGAGATGTGGTTCTCTGATGCAGGTATTGTCATGGACTCGCCTCCCTCCTGTCAACCTCCCTCCTGTCACTGTGGCGCGCGCGTGCTTCCTGCCCCGCCAACCATGTATATTGCAACCTCAACCAATGTGATGTGTGGGACGACAGGAGCGCCGCTCGTATTACCGGGATCACTGCACCCTTTCTCACCTCACTGCCTCATCTTGCTGCCGTCTTGGTATTACCGACACCTCATGACTCCTCATGACCAGTCGTGTCCCACCATCAGGCTAGGCTCATGGGTCTACTCACTCCTCCTTTAATACCCAAGGAATTTGCATGTGAAGCCACGTTTAAACTTATGGTCTCTTCCCACACTATGCTGCATTTCCGCTAAATTCTCACTCGAGGCATGGATACAGCGTTCACCCGCTGGGGACGATAGCGAGAGATAAGGGTCATTCACAGCTGATTAATTACATCAACACCTGGTGGTGGTGCACACGATCCGCTCACGCTGGCATATCTCAGTTCTTACATACCAGCTTCGTGTTCTCACACTTTCAGAGAGAGCGCGGATAAACAAGAGATACTGGTCCGCGTACAAACAGTTGAGCTCCCCCTGGGCCGTGTGGGTGATGGTGATGGTAGAGCACCTGAGCTCTAGAGTCATTGTAGAGCACCTGGGCTCTAGGGTGATGGTAGAACACCTGGGCTCTAGGGTGATCCTAGAGGCCAGGTGAATGGTATGGGTGTTGATGTTGTCAACTCGACATAACACCTTCCGGGGAGGCGAATGACAAACAATTTCAGAATTCGTAAATGTTAAGGAAAAGTTCATGAATATATAAGTATAAAAAGTATGCCTTAAAGCCCTGGTAACTTGACTAATGGGTTCCCGTTATGGAACATAGTAAGCGTATTTGGCTTATACAGATCCCTAAGTCAACTAGTGACCTTCCCCGGGATGCTCCTCTCAACAGTTGCCTTACTCCCGCTAGGTGAAAAGAAACTTCAGGTGAAAGGACAAATCCAAATCCCTAAGGCTTTTCTCCTGGCGTGGGAATTGAATGGAGGCCTTTAGGCTGTCGTGACTGTGGTGTGGTTGAGAAATAAGCGTGCGCTTGTCACTATATACCTGAGTGTAATTACAGGATGAGAGCTACGCTCGCGGTGTCCCGTCTTTCCAGTACTCTTTGTCGTATAACGCTTTTGTCGTATAACTACTGACGGTTTTAGCCTCCACCGCCACCTCACTTAGCTTGTTCCAACCGTCTACCACTGTTTGCAAAAGAAAGGTTTCTAATATATTTTCATCGCCTTTGTTTCCTTAGCTAGAATTTGTGCCCTCTTGTTCTTTAAGTTGCTGGTTTCAGGAATGCATCTTTGTCAATTTGGTCGATTCCTGTTATTATTTTGTAAGTGGTGATCATATCACCTCTTTTTTCTTCTATCTTGGAAAAACTAGAAAATTTGGCATGTTTAACGCCTCTAGCCTCTCCTCGTGTGCTGTGTACCTGGGGCTCACCTCAACCCAAAAAGCCTGCTGGGCTGTTCATCCTGTCATATGTACCTGACGCAGTTGGGACTTGACTGTCTCAAGTGACTGTCAAAAAAGGGTCTTAGAGCCCCTCGAGTCACGTTATCTTCCGGGTGTACTATGGGAGGGACGTTTGAGAACAGTATCTATATTTGACACATAATATTCGCTTAACCCCAACAGAGTGGGGTTTACTGCATTACATATTGTACATATTTCTACTACTGCTGTTACTGTATTTAGTTCCATATATATATATATATATATTGTATCACACCCCGCCTCACTTGAACCTTGTGGGCAGTGGTGGAGGGCACACCGCGCCCCCGCACAACCTGTGGGCGTTTTTGTAATTATTTAAGCTTGTGTGTTAAGTGATCAATAATGGTGTAGTTTTGTACTTACAGTTGCTGTCCGTTCAGTTACGAACACAGTGTTACCTATGAGTTGAAATGACACTTAGAAGTAACCCAAAATAACTGATAGAAGCATTTGTTTCAGAAATCTACACATCAAAACTCATTTCAGTAGTGTTTGTGCATATATTAATAACTGTATACTAAACTCACAACATGAAAGTCAGGTCGTATCTGTATTTGGGGTCATAATAGTGGAGTGACAGAGAACATAATTGTGTTGATAATATTACCGTGAGAGTTGAGGCTAGTGGTTCCCGGGCTGGAGTGTCCAAGTCCCTGTGAAGCACACAACACAGCTGGGATAATGACCCCAGCTGTCTTCCACTAGATGATGGGGCGACCGCGCTCCCTTGCGCCTCTCTGTGTGTCGGTACACTCTCTTGGACTACAGCCCAACTCTTCCTCTATAAAACAAAATACCCGCACGCACAGACACTCGCTAGAAGGGTGCACCATGATAACATAAGTAACATCCCCAAACTTTGTCTGTGACCTTGAGAAAAAGTGCAAAAAAAACGTTAAAGAAAACCAAGAAAGACGTCCGAGCCAGTAGGGAATTATTCCCGTGAGTCACGGTTGGAGGAACGAGCAAAGTAGCAAAAGCTCCGGAGTACCATCAACGTGCCCCGCCGCCTCCGGAGGACCACCGCCTCTGGAGGACCACCGCCTCTGGAGCACCACCTCCGGACCACCGCCTCTGGAGCACCACCTCCGGACCACCGCCTCTGGAGCACCACCTCCGGACCACCGTCTCTGGAGAACCACCGCCTCTGGAGCACCACCTCCGGACCACCGCCTCTGGAGCACCACCTCCGGACCACCGTCTCTGGAGGACCACCGCCTCCTGAGCACCACCGCCACCTCCGGAGCACCACCTGCTCTGGACAGCATCAACTAGCGTGATGCAGCGAAGACACTCGTCCAAGGTCCGCACCGTCTCCTTCAGCGAGGTAGGTTCCAGCCCTCAGCAGACCGAGTATCTCGCCCACTAACAACCTCGTTTATACCAAAGGCAGAATACTGTATGTGCTTGTCGTAGTGCTGACCCAGCTTGTCAAGTATGCAGTATTAATTGTTCGTACGCCAGTTGTTTGCTGAAGTAATTGCCTTGTACAGAGACTGTAGTCTGGTGGGCAACGTTTGTTTTTAACACTGAGCTGGTGAATACTCGTTACTCTGCTTGTAAAGTGTCACTATAATGATGCTTACATGTGTGTGATGAACTAGTTATGTGTGGGTGTGTTAGTGGTGTGACGGCAGTGTTGTGTTAGTGGTGTGACGGCAGTGTTGTGTTAGTGGTGTGACGGCAGTGTTGTGTTAGTGGTGTGACGGCAGTGTTGTGGCAGAAGTGTGATGTGTTGGTGGTGTGTCAGCTGTGTGATGTGTTGCTGGTGTGGCAGGTGTGTGATGTGTTGGTGGTGTGGCAGAAGTGTGATGTGTTGGTGGTGTGGCAGAAGTGTGATGTGTTGGTGGTGTAGCAGAAGTGTGATGTGTTGGTGGTGTGGCAGAAGAGTGTTGCGTTAATGGTACTCGAATGATGCAGCACAGTTGTGCACACTACTATGAAATTAGTTTAAATTTTGTCCCCTCTGTAATCTTTTTTTTTTTGCGCTACCGCTCACCGGATGAATATGGGGTGCACAATAAACTAGCTGCCTCCGACGGTAATAAATTGACGTATGGATGACTGGATGGGTTTAAAAGGGGGGGGGGCTTATCAATTGGGTGCTTGGAATATCACCCAAAATAGTACATATAACAATGAATGTCAATTGAATCAATTTAATTTTTGAGAATAAATAGGTAAATCCCCTGGTTCAGCGATGGTGACGGTGCTAAGGTCAAGGTGCCAAAGCAATGAACACGTTAGATAGTAATATAATAGCGACAAACTCAGGGATATAACTTCCATTCACGGGTCTCGATCCGTGGGCCCACCCGTGTGAGGCCGTAGCTATATCAACTGGACTATCAGCAGTATTAATTAACAACGGAAAGTTTCCAGAAGCACCATCCTGCTGCCAAACTGGAATTCAGGAATATAGATTAGGCTCACACACGAGCAGAAAGAGTTAGATAAAGGGGTACATCGAGGTGTACCCCTTTATCATATATATATATATATATATATATATATATATATATATATATATATATATATATATATATATATATATATATATATATATATATATATATATATATATATATACATCTATGTGATTTCCTTTAAATAAAGCTCAAAATGTAACTACAAATCTAGACTTTGGTATTAAAAACATATTATACAAACTTTTAACAATTCATATTTGGGTCCACGTCATTTTTCTTATCCTATCTCTATAAGATTGATTCCTAATTGCAGGAATAAACTTGATCATTCTCCGTTGATAAAGGACCCAATGTCCAACCTCTAGGCAGAGATCTAGAAGAGAACCCTGAGCCACACCATTAATTCATGGAGTCACTCGGATGTAACCCCATTAATACTACTATCTTAACTTTTAACCATGCCCCTAATCTAAGCTAATATGCTGCCTCCGGTGCCATATGGGGCTCCAATCTTCCTCAGTAATCAGTGTCTTGTTCATGAGTGTGTTACATTGACGCACTTTTGAGGAAGCAAAAGCCTTCCCTTCTCTCTTGCCTTTGTTTTTGCTTAGGTAGGTCATAGTCTCTTGACACTTTACATTCCCACACCCGAAGCCAAATAACTAGTCAGCTCTTTCCTTTGTCTTCACACGAGACAACAGTTGCTTCATTGTACTCTGGGTGTGTTTGAAGACTTTTTATTTATTTATTTATTTATATACAAGAAGGTACATTGGGGGTCAAGAGAGAACATAGAAATGATGTTGCTTTTACATTCTAGTAAAGCTACTAGCACGCATAGCGTTTCGGGCAAGTTCTTAAACTAACAGATAATTTTAAGTAGATAATTTACAGTAAACTTGACAAAAAAGGTTGTTGAGTACTACTTTTACCGTAGACTGCTGGTTGGTGAGTACCACTTATACCGTAAACTATTAGTTGTTGAGTACCTTTACTATTAGCAGACGTAGTCTCAAGAAGAGTGGCACATGGTGTACAAAGAGGTACACACAGTCTCCACACTTGCAAAATAAACCCATTACCAAGAAATCAAGTGGATGTAAGTTTCTTATATATACTGTAACATGACATATAATTTGCAGATTAAGGATCTTCCAGATAAATGTAAGTAAGCCGTGAGTTATATACCAAAGGATACCTGATCAACCAGGCTGTGATTCATACGTCAGGCTGCGAGCAGCCACATCCTACAGCCTGGTTGACCAGACCATCAACCAGGGGTCGCAGGGACCTTGACCCCTGGAACCACCGCAAGGTAACCAAGATACAGGGATGGTAGATAGATCAGTGATGCTTTATTTATGGTTTAAGTTATGCAATATTCTTACACTACTATGTTGTTATTACATGTACAGAGTGAGTTGGAGAGTCGTGATGATGGTCAGCATGGGGGGCAGTACATGTATGATGAGGACGATGCCTCCATCACCTCGCTACCAGCAGAACTGCCGCCCCCTCCTGACGGTGGCTGGGGCTGGATGATTGTCTTCGTCTCCTTCTTGTGTAATGCCATCGTGGACGGCGTCGCCTACTCCTTCAGTCCCTTCCTCGACACCATATCTAAACAGTTCGATGCACCCAAGGGAAAGGTGGCTTGGATTCCATCCCTTTTGGCAGGGGTTTACCTTAGTGCTGGTAAGTAATAAGAAATACTATATATAATATAAATATAAAAAAGACACTTTGCCAACCATAACTGACATAATGCTGTTGGTTTTTGTTTTGTTAAGATGACTGTGATGAGGGATGACTGAGAGGAGGTGGGTGACGGACAGGTGGGTGACGGCACTACTAGGCCACCCCCTCTCCGTCACGCAACCCGTTCTTGCAAATTCGTAAAGTCAATATTGACTTATTAAATAAGTGCATAGGTGACATACTAAACATAATAGATACCCTTAAAAAGTTTCATAGAAAACACCGACCTTACCTAACCTTGTTAGTATCTTAAGATAAGCATCTTATAGCTTCGTAATTACAATTGTTACTTAACCTATTATAGGTATAGGTTAAGTAATAATTGTAATTACGAAGCAATAAGATGCTTATCTTAAGATACTAACAAGGTTAGGTAAGGTCGGTGTTTTCTATGAAGCTTTTTAAGGGTATCTATTATGTTTAGTATATCACCTATGCACGTAGTTAATAAGTCAATATTGACTACACGAATTTGCGAGAACGGGTTGCACTACTCAACCCGTTCTCGCAAATTCGTAAAGTCAATATTGACTTATTAACTACGTGCATAGGTGATATACTAAACACAATAGATACCCTTAAAAAGATTCGTAGAAAACACCATCCTTACCTAACCTTGTTAGTATCTTAAGATAAGCATCTTATTGCTTCGTAATTACAATTATTACTTAACCTATACCTATTATAGGTTAGGTAATAATTGTAATTACGAAGCAATAAGATGCTTATCTTAACATACTAAGTAGGTTAGGTAAGGTCGGTGTTTTCTATGAATCTTTTTAAGGGTATCTATTATGTTAAGTATGTCACCCATGCACATATTTAATAAGTCAATATTGACTTATTAAATTTGCGAGAACGGGTTGAGTAGTGATATGGCAAGTGATCGAGCTTCCAGTCCCAGTGCAGGGAGGGGGTGCTCGTTGTCCCTCTTATCACTGACAGGGGACAGGTCTGCTGTGTCGCATGTGCTTTGGGAATAATATTAATCTACATAAATAAAAATGTAAATGTTCGTTTGTTCAACTAATCTCCAAAAGTTCTTCACCGATTGCTTTGAAATTTTCACCCAACGTTCCATTCTCATCTGAGCCGGTTTTTATATACATTCTGTATAGTTGTCGTCCGGACAGGAAAAAACATTTTTTTGTTTAAATTGTGTTTTTCATGTGAGGGAAATCTTCAAAACCTCTTTACTGATTGCTTTGAAATTTTCACACAACGTTGCATTCGAATAGGCGCGTTTTTATATACCTACTATATACATGCCTCACCGGTGTTGGGAGGTGACAGGAAAAAACAGGCTTTAAAAAAAAACAGCGCCATCTGTTGGACGTAAGAGCAACACACACTGTAATCTCTGTAAGCTCTTCACCGATTGCTTGAAATTTTGACACAACGTTCCATTCGAATATGTGCGTGTTTTTATATACCTACTACATAGATGTGACACCTGCGACAGGTAAAACATGCCTTTTTTTTTCTAGAACAGTGCCATCTGTTGCACATAATAGCAGCACACGCTATACTAAATATGTTACGGTTCCATTTCAGTTTCTGAATGCATTGATAAATTGAATTTTCATAGATTTTGATTTATTTTAATTTTGATTTAATTATTTTGTGTGACATTGCATTGAAATTGAGCTGTGTTGTTTACCATACCATTCATTTTGTGAGTATAAGTATAGATGCCACACCTGTGACAGGTAAAAACATTCTTTTTTTAAGAAACAGCCATCTGTTGCTCGTAAGAGCAACACATGCTATACTAAATATGTTACAATTACATTTCAATGTTTCCGATTGCACTGACAAATTGAATTTTCATAGATTTCGATTTACATATTTTCATTTTGATTTAATTATTTTGTGACGTTGCGTTGGAATTGAGCTGTGTTGCTTACCATACCATTCATTTCGTGAGTATAAGTATAGATGCCACACCTGTGACAGGTAAAAAGATGCCTTTTTTTTTTAAACAGCGCCATCTTTTGCACGTAAGAGCAACACACTATACTAAATATGTTGCAATTCCATTTCAATGTTTCTGATTTCATTGATATATTGAATTTCATAGATTTCAATTTATTTTCATTTTGATTTAAATATTTTGTGTGACATTGCATTGGAATTGATCTGAGTTGTTTACCATACTGTTCATTACGTGACTACAGTTTATTTTTTATTTTTTCATTGTTTTTATTTCGTTTATTTTAAGTGTTTTTTCTTATATTTCAGTGATGGGAACATCAGATCATTTGGGAATGCATTACACGAGGGAGTGGGGAGGATGAGGGGACAGGGGAGGGGGTAATGGTGGGGAGGACGAAAGACGGGGGAGTGAGGAATGGTTGGGAGGACGAGGGGAGGGGGACAGTGGGGAGGACTGGGAAACAGGAAAAGTTTGCTGTGGCCAGGTACAGCTAGTATTATATAATACTGTATTAACATTTTAAGTACTGTACCTGTTTATAAGCAAATAACAGCTTGTACTTTTGTACAGCTACAGTACTGTAATTATGCATTGTGTTTTAGGCACATCTTACACCTAACATAGACTATAACTTCATGTTATATTATTGTAATTCACTGTCGTGCCTATAGTGTTAAGTCATTCTACATTTTACTGCAATTGGGAGACTGTCTCCTTATTTATATAGAATTTCTACTTTTGTTGAGTTGGACTCTTGGATTATCAAAGCAATATTCAGTATACAATGAAGTACTACAGCAGTACTTATTTCTGTGTAGCCTGTTTAAGTTTTGTTACAGTCTCTGAAACGTATCTGAGGTCAGGATTGATCAGCATCATAAATACCCTGTTGCACTTTTTATTTTAGCTGGGTTAAATCAATTCAGTTATCTAGGTCTAGAACACTCACATAATCACAGCTTTTTAAACCCAAACATGGTCATGTAAATTATTTACAGTATTGTACTAATAATTATCACTCAGCCACAAGGTAGAAAGTAATAAAATATATATTTTTTTTGCAAACAGGTCCTATTGTGTCAGCACTATCAAACAGATATGGGTGCCGTGCTGTGTGTATGGTGGGCGGTGTCATTGCGTCTTTTGCATATTTTCTCACCATCTTTGCAAATTCTGTTGAATATTTAATGCTTTTCCAAGGAGTCATAGGAGGTAAGACTATTTATAGACATACTGTACTGTAATTATAAATTAATGAAATAAACTGAAAAGCTGTTTTTACTTATTGTCATATTGTCACCTTTTATGTATGTGCAGTTGTTGTATGATTTAGCATGACACACTGAAATACTGTAGTCATACTGTATATATAAAAATCATTAAATGCATACAAAATGTTTTAATTATATGAAAATCCAAATTAATACAAAAGTTTTGTACATTATAAATTGCAAATTTGAATACTCTGTTGCTCAAGAGATGTCTTGGTCCATATATGAGGACTACTGAAGCCTTCTGTAATATTCCATTCTTTTCCTTCTCTTAGGACTTGGGTTTGGTCTTATCTACCTTCCTGCAGTCGTGTGTGTGGGCTACTACTTTGAGTCGAAGCGTGCCCTGGCAACAGGAATTGCCGTGTGCGGCTCAGGGATCGGTACCATGATCTTCCCCCCACTCCTCACATACCTCATTTCTGTCTACTCTTGGCAAGGAACTCATTTGCTCATTGCTGGACTAATTCTTAATTGCTGTGTAGGTATTTATTTATTTTATTTATCATAAATATTAGTTAAAATATTTTGATATACTGCATGTGTCATCTAAAACAAACATTAAAAAACAAGTTTAATGTTTGTTATTATATATTTATTATGAATTAATAATATTTCAGTTATTAGGCTGTATCAATATAGAGAATAATACTGTAATTCCATTAATGAAATACCATAGAGCAAAATGCCTTTATCTTTGTGACTGGATTACCATAAGCATTCCTTATTGATCCTTATTAATCTCATTTTGTACATAAACTACAATTACAGTATGTAGTTTATATAGTTGATAATACAATTTACTGTATATATAGCATATAGCTGTATTCATTTGCTCCTAAACCATGTACTGTACAGTACTGTACTAAAGCTAAATTAAAGCCTACTTTAATAATGTAAATGTTTACTGTATATAATTTAATTTAAACTTTATATTTTCAGTGCTTTGGTGCTCTTATGAGACCTCTAGAGGTCCCAAGGATGACGAAGAAAGATCTCATGCAAAGGCTGGCTGAGGAAAAGCGAGCACAATTAGAGGCTGGATCATTTTGCGGCTCCTCGTACATCACCTACACTCACCCCGATGGCACCGTGGAGAGACATCCTAGGGTGTGTGGGATCATCATTTAAAGAGCAGAGCTTGAGCAAGTGCTTGAGTAAGATTCTGAATGGAGAGAGAGGGAGAATGAAAGAGAATAGCAATGAGTGCAAATTAAATATCTCTCTTACATGCTATGATGTATACAGAGCTCAGTAGAATATCAGTAAAGAAGAAGATAAAGTAACAGAATACTGTATAAAAATCATACTGGTATATATGGGGGTTCAAATTAAGAATACAGTAATACAATTGATTTGTATAAAAAGGAGAATTGAATGAGCCAATGAGTGAGTTATGGTTGTTTGCTGATATTATTGAGTAAAATGTATGTTATAAAAAATATGCTATAAATACTTTATTATAGGTGAAAATCATAAATAAAAAAAAATCATTTAGTAAGGGAAATGGTGAATATTTAAAAATACAGTACAGTAGTTGAATTATATTTGAATAGAATCAGAGCTTAAGTTTTTAAAAGAAAGAACACTTTCAGAATAAAGATCTATGTTTTGTTTCAAAGAAAGTTTAGCCAATGCAGTGTTTCTGAGCTCTCTCTCTGGAGTGTACCTCAGATTAGCTTTCACTGTCTAATGTGGAGCCAATCATTCAGTCAGGTAAGTTGACATGCTAGGTGTCATTCCCACGGGGGGAACTTTTCAAACATCTTCACAAGGTCTTATTGGTACTAAGGAGCACCGGAAGAAATTATCCATCTAAGGTGACCTGTAGAATGCTCCTATCTCACACACACTCCAAAATCATTTATAAATACCACCGGTAAATATTACTCAGAAATTTTTAAATAAGTAAAGGTGAGATGGGCAGTGCAAGATATTGATAAAATTAATGATGAAATCATATTTTGCCTTTTTAACTTTTTTATAAACTGCAAGTCATATTCATATTATTGACACAAGATTTATTTGGGTAAAAGTTTCCATGAGACATTTACAGTACACTGTGTAGAGGTAATAGTTTTAAAATATGCAAGTTATGTCAGCCCAAAAAATATATTAAAGCACAGGGATTCCACTGTATTGTGGCACTAGGAATAATATTTGATGATTTAAATGTGTGTATGTCTGTGCCATTTAAGATATCACAGTGAAACTGGAGTATTGTACAAACTACAGAGCATCTAGATGTAGAAAGAGTAACTAGCTATTGTCCTTTGGCTAGATAAAGCGAAGTATTTATTTTTTATTTTTTTGCAGAGAGCCATGAATCCAGACCCTGGAGTACATTCACATCTTAACCTTTCTGGATACCTTACTCCTGTACCAACAAGCCTAGCACTGCCTACCATTCAGGAGACACAAGGCAACACTCCACCTGATCAAGACTCTCCCCTAGCTGCATCGGAGAAGGAGAATACCCCCACATCTCCTAATCCTGCTAACCTTGAACATCCAGAGGGTTAGTATTTATGTCTTAGTACATGTTTCATTATATTACAAATATTTCCCTAATTTGAACGATGGAACTAATTTGAACGATGGCTAATACTGCTTCATCCAACTTGGTTCCCTCAAAGCATTTTCTCCTAATACAAGATGTGACTTATACAGAGATTAGGTCTGCTGGCTTTGAATCTTATCATTGGAATACTGTACTACTGTTTTTTCCAACAAGCTAAGTTGAGTCATCACAGGCCCAATTCCTGGGCAGGGTAAGATGTTTGGGTATGGTTCTTTACACCAAATACCTCTATTCACCTTGTTGTAAATACCTGTAGGTACCTAGGAGTTAGTCAACTGTTGTGGGTTGTCTCATCGCAATGCTCACCCATTGGCTAGAGGGACCTCTCAGTAATCCTAACATGCTTCCTATCCCCCAACAGTGAGAAACCATCTCTGGATGTCATGCCAGTGAGAGACAATGCTTACTTGTTTATATATAAGCTATACTGACATAGCACATTAATACTTGATTGGTGATACTGCACTTATCTTTGATGCCCATGGGGATATACAGATTTTGATGGGATTCTCAATAATGACATAACATTGTTTTTAAGAAGTCTATAAATGCACTTCTTTATTAAAGTACATTATCTTAGGGCACTGGAAATATTGCTTCATTTGACCAAATTTACATGTGTACAGTATTGTATTATGGTCTTCAGGTGGAGATGAAAAGCAAAGTTTAGTGCAAGGAGCAGATGGTAGCGGTGTAACACATGTCTTACCATCTCGTGTTGGTGCGGTTCCTGCACCCACCAAGATGCCGCGCAACTGCTCCCAACCTGTTATGGCACTTGGCTCTTCTGGTTTAATTCCAAAAAATGGATCCGTCCCTAACTTTGAAAGAAGATTCTCTAAAGTTGAGTATGCAAGCCATATGAAGGTAGGTCCTTAATTTTTGTTGTCTTTGTAACTTTCATAGCTGGGTCTTGAGAACTGGGAAACCTTTTCTTAGTACAATGCTAATAACAATTTAATTAATGGAAACAATATATATTGCCAGTGGCGGCTCATGGACTATTAGAATGGAGGAACGTGTCACCACAAGCTTCACACAATGTATTATAATAATAATTAAAAGACATTAATAAACACACCTTGTTTGTACTGTTGACCTGTAGGGGTCGTCATTGTCAGGTTGGTGGAAGTATGGATGACTGATATGATGATAATATTACTTGAATAGAAAATCAGTGCATTGTCTCTTCAATGTAGCAAAATGGTTTATTATTTGTTCATTAAATGTCTTCATTTCTGTTATCAATATAAATGTATTGTTGGGGGGAGCCCCGTCAGCTCCCCGGAGCTATCCAGGGTGATATGAATGTATTAGACCCTAGCATCAGTCAAGTGCATGGAGTTCTAAGTCTACCAGGGACCACGATCCAGAACCTGCCCCCCTCAGGTCTTCTGAGGGGGCCTCATTGCGCGAGGAGCTATGGCTTATGAAACATTCTATGCCTGCCATCCACTGGGTCAGGCACCCAGAAAGCTAGGCGCCCCAAAACAAACCCCTATTCTGGTAAAAATATTGTTACTGAAAGCCGAACTAGTGAACAGAACTCCCTAAATGAAAACGAGCATGTTGTCACCACGTTACGGTACTGTCGTCTGCGCAACCCCCTCCCCGGGAGGGGAAAGGGGAAACCCCAGACCCTCCTGCTGGCTATCTACCCTTCAGTTCTATGGCTGATGTGATATTGGCAGGGTCGTGTGCCTCTGGCTCCAGCATATTACAGTTCTGTGCCTTGTAGTGAAGTGCTGTCTCTTCGGCGGTGTGCGAGCCAGAAGTAATTTCTTCAGTACTTTGATTGCATGTGCCTAGGGTTGCCTTCCCTAGGTAGTCAGTTAGTACCGCCTTTGAGGGCTTGGGGTTACCTTCCACAAGTCTCCTTGGGATCCACCTATACTGTGTCTTTTGCTGCTCAGTGATTGACTGCCCTTGTTCGTTGACCGACTGGGGTTCTCTTTTTTCCCGTCCTCGTACAAGTTGGATTTAGCGTCTACCCCTCCTCGGGTTAAGTTGCGTGATCCTGTGGGTTCTTTGGTCCCGTCTTTTCGAAGGTTTTTGTCCTCTTGCATCCGCCGCATGTAGTCTGGGAGACCATTGCGGCTTACCTCCTGCGCAGCCCTGATTGTGCCGTCATAATGGATCCGTCTTCATTCATTTATGGATCTTCTTGTCCTTATTGGGTTCGTTATGAAGTTCCGGAGTCATCCTAGCTTACTGACTGCCTGTTTTTCTCGTTGGAGGCGTGGCATTCGTTCTGCCGGTCCCGCGTGCTTGAGTGGTGTGAGGCTCATACGGTTGTCCAGGTTTTCCTGGGGGGCGAGTTTGAGCACCCCAGTACACCTCCCCCCTGCCCTTCCTGGGGATGTCGGTGTGGTGCAGCAACAGGTGCAGGTTCCTTCCCTTTCAGCTGCCTTGGTCGCTGAGAACTTGCGTGCCCATGGTCTGTTGGCTTCGGTCATGTGTTTCTTTTCCCTTCTTGAGCTGTCCTCAGACTGGCTTGAGGAGGATGTGGAGGCGCTTGGGGCCTCTCCTGGGTTGGGTGTGTTGGCCTCGGCGATGCATGCGTCGGCAGGCAGTGCTTTCTTCCTCTGTGGAATCTGCTTGGGCCCTGGCACTTGGAAGATTTCTTCCAGTTTTTGCTGTTTGCAGAGTCTGCAGTTGTGCAGTATTTGCAGGCAGTCTCTTCTAGTTGCTGCCCTATGTCAGAATTGTTCGTTCTCCAGGGTGCCCATGTGGGGTCTTCTCGGAAGGGTCGTGCCAGGGCTTGGGGTTCCTCCCGTCGCGGTAGGCCAGCGGTGCCAGTTTCGAAGCTGGCGCAGCCTTCGGAACCATCTTTGTCTGGTCGGCGTGGTACTTGCTCTGTGCGGAGGTCGGGTTCTTGTTAGGGGCATCAGCCCTTTCATGGTTCGTCCCATTGACGGGGCCATGGTGGGGGGGGGGGCTAGCTTTTTTTTTTTTTATTTGAGATATATACAAGAGTTGTTACATTCTTGTACAGCCACTAGTACGCGTAGCGTTTCGGGCAAGTCCTTAATCCTATGGTCCCTGGAATACGATCCCCTGCCGCGAAGAATCGTTTTTTCATCCAAGTACACATTTTACTGTTGCGTTAAACAGAGGCTACAGTTAAGGAATTGCGCCCAGTAAATCCTCCCCGGCCAGGATACGAACCCATGACATAGCGCTCGCGGAACGCCAGGCGAGTGTCTTACCACTACACCACGGAGACTGTAGCTCTGAGACTGAGCTCTGTTAATTCATGCCTGGTCCCAAAATTTGTGGGCCTTTTGAGTTGTTTTGTGGGGCCTGTGGTGGCGTTGGGTGGCCCCTCCCTCAGGGGATTCGAGGTTGGTGGGGCAGACCTCTTCTCCTCCGCTCTGTCGCATCATCTTGGAATGGGTTCGGTTGGGCATGGCCAAATGACCTTGCACCTCCGGTGGGTTTCCTGCCTGTTTCCGGTTTCGAAACGGGACTGCGTGGACCTCAGATTGATTCTGGACTTGTCCTGTCTGAACCCATGGGTTTTTACCCCCTCCTTTTAGATGAATATTCTGTCTCAGGTTCATTTTCTCTTGGAGCCAGGAGCTTGAATGAGTGGTGGAATTCATTCTTCTGTCTGGCTCACAGCATGGTGCAAGAGTTCGCGGCGATGTGGATGCGACTTCAGAGGGTGCGGGTTCGCTCGCAGATTGATGATCCGGCTCCATTTGGACTGCTCCCTGGTGGTTCATTGCTTGAACTGCAGGGGTTCGATACGGTCCTTGGCTTTTTGGGGCTGGTCACAAACGCCCTCTGGGTGAGACCCAGAGGCTCCCTGGCAACCCTCCATCCCTCTGGTCGGCGGTTTTCTTTTCGTGATTTTTGACATCCAGCCTTAAAGCTGCAGGATGAATAACCGGCGTGAGGATCTGGGGCTCCCCCTTCCGGGGAGGCGGGGATTGCTTAGACGACGGCTCAGTAATGTGGTGACATCATGCTTGTTTTCATTTGGGGAGTTCTGTCCACTAGTTCGGCTTTCAGTAGCAGTAGTTTACCAGAATAGGGGTTTGTCTTGGGGCGCCTACCTTTCTGGGTGCCTGACCTAGTCGATGGCAGACATAGAATGCTTCCAGCCACATGGGGGTTTCTATAGGCCATTACTCCTCATGCCTCTCTGAGGGAGCCAGGTTCTGGCTTGTGGTCCTCAGTAGGCCTAGAACTCCATGCACTTGACTGATGCCAGGGTCTAATATGTTCATATCATCCCGGATAGCTCCGGGGAGCCTCTGGGTCTCACCCAGAAAATGGCATTTCATTACATTCAACGCTGGTTTTTATACATTAGGTGGTCCCTGCTACTCCTAAGGCTTCTTCAACCAATTTACGTGCCCTGGGTTCTCAAGAGATACGTCGCATGTCTGGTGGTTATGGCCGTGTAAATTCTAATAATTCATTTATTGATCCTGAAGTTGCTGGGCTTCGCCAAAGACGTGCTTCATCAGTGAGTACTTTGCTTATAATATTATGCACATCACAATGGTCATGAATATCAAACCTAAAAAGCTTCAGTAAACTAAACATTCATTCAATATTAAAATGATTGCAGTTATATATGATGTTGCAAATGATTATAATTATATTGAAAATGGTATACAACATTTAAAATCAGGAATGTAAGAATTGGTAAAGTGTATTAAAGAGATACATCAGCTTCTTTCAGGGCAATTTAAAAGCCAGCAGATAAAGCTTTCAAAATGATGATAAGCATTTATTAGCAAAGATTACATTACATTTCATTATATTATTAAAAATTAAAAAGTTACAGGTACAAACATTAAAACATTGCATGATACCTCTTATGGGTCAGATTAATTCAAATTAATCAAGCTAGATATAAAAACTACCACTAAAACCATCCCACCTGTCCACCCCACACACCTTTCTACCCCCACACACCTGTCCACCCCACACCTGTCCACCATCACACACCTGTCCACCATCACACACCTGTCTACCCCACACCTGTCCACCCCACACCTGTCCACCCCACACCTGTCCACCCCACACCTGTCCACCCCACACCTGTCCACCCCCACACACCTGTCTACCCCCACACTTCTGTCCACCCCACACACCTGTCTACCCCAACACACCTTGAGTTGACAGTTGAGAGGCGGGACCAAAGAGCCAGAGCTCAACCCCCGCAAACACAACTAGGTGAGTACACCTATCCACCCCCACTCACCTTTCTATCCCACAAACCCCTGTCTACCCCAACACACACCTGTCCACCCCCACACAGGTGGAAACTGAGTGCCCAAATGAGCCACAGAGATATTACAAATAACTTTTTTAGTGTCAGAGTGGTTGACAAATGGAATGCATTAGGAAGTGATGTGGTGGAGGCTGACTCCATACACAGTTTCAAGTGTAGATATGACAGAGCCCGATAGGCTCAGGAATCTGTACACCTGTTGATTGACGGTTGAGAGGCGGGACCAAAGAGCCAGAGCTCAACCCCCGCAAACACAACTAGGTGAGTACAACTAGGTGAGTACACACACCTTTCCACCCCACAAACACCTGTCCACCCAACACACTTATCCACCCAACACACACCTGTCCACCTCACCCACTTATCCACACACCTGCCCATCCCACTCACCCATCCACACACAGTTGTTCACCCCACACACATGTCAACTCTACCCACCCATCCACACACCTATTTATGTATTTATTTATATACAAGAAGGTACATTGGGTTTGTGAGAATACATAGCATGGTAATTTACAATCTTGTAAAGACACTAGTACGCGCAGCATTCCGGGCAGAACTATCCTAACACATCTTCCCTCATTCATACACATCCAGTATGCTACTTGCCCTTGTCCTCCACTTTTGACTCAATTCACACGTCTGCACCTGCTCAAGTCCACATCTTGTGACAATTCTACACAACTCGGAATGGACTTTTAACAATCTCATGAGAGATAATAAAAATAGGTAGATCATGATACAACAAGATTGTTGGTACTAGGTGAATTTAATATCAAGGCAATATATTGGGAGGCTTATTTATCTGAGGGGCTGTCCATATCTAGTGGCCTCAATGAGGACAGGTAAGCTGGTGGCTTGTCAAAGGTCCTATGCAATGTTTCTGATGACCTTATTCTTATTCTTACCCAAACAAACCACAGTGAAAGAGATATGAGTGTAACTAGTTTTAAGAATATTTAATATTATTTGTATTGTATGATGTGCCTTGCATGGGGATGCAGAACAGATATACCTTTCTGGATTTGTCGCATTCAAAGTGTCTAGCAAAAAGGAAATGGCTAATTAATGCCATGAAGACTTTTATGAAGCATAAATTTTCTTTGGCAGCAATTTCAAGTGTTGTTTCAAAATGCCTTTTTTTGTACTTTACAGAAATCCATGATGCTTCGCCCAATGTCACGTCAAGATATATTTTATTCAGGCAGCATCGCCAATTTACGAGAGTTCAAGTCACAGGCATCAATGCTGTCATACCGCGAGTCTGCTCTGAACCTACAGGGCACTGGTGCTTCCAGAGTAGTTCTTGATGCTCTTGATGGACCAGAAGAGGAAGTAGGTCAGTCTTTGGCACTTATTTGACCATAGTAAAGAGTTCATTTAAAGTGTTTACAAGAATACTGAAACACTGAAAGTGTTCTCATTACAGCTGACGGCATTATTTACTGTCATTCATTTTTTTCTTAGCACCAACTATTTCTTCTATAAGCTCTTTTCATATTGTCATAGACATTATTAATTACCATATGTAAGTCTTTGTTCATTATCTCTTGAGATATTCAACAAATTCTAAATCGTAATATCTACTTGTCTAGTAATATCTACTAGTACAGGTACATATTCATCTCACCTTTCAATTCTAATACTTTAAGTTATATCATCTCCACTATAAATTTTAAGAATATCATAGTCAAACACTTATATTACACTTATCTAACAATTGTCAATTCACATTGTATTCTGCATCAGTGTGCAAAATGAACATCATCATGATTAACCTGTTATACACTTTCCTGGAGTGGGGAGGCCAAAGGAAACAGTGAAGCAAAGTAGGATGCATTACATGAGCATTTCCCCTCTGCGCCTCTTCAAGAAGCATCCTCAGCAGTACCCTGTCACTTCATGCGACTAGGTGTAAAGGGTTTCCCATGAGATGACATTTAAAAATATGTAAAATAAATATCAAACATTCATGCCTTAAAAAATTATACCATCTAGTTTTATGCTTTGCCACTTCTGCACTATTCACACAAACTTACTTCCTTACACACTTGTTTACCTTGTCTGCCCATCATTTGTTTGGCTTTCCTCTCCTGTCTAAGTTACTCAAATACCCTTCTTCATTCTATTATCATCCATGCATTCAGTATGATAAAACTTATCTGTATTCACTTAACAAAATTATAGCTATTTACTGATTTTTACACTCCATTTCTTTAGTGACATTTTCATTTCTTACTTGATTCTCCTAACTCCGGAGATGGAGTTACACTTCCTCACATTGGCTATTTCTTCCACACCACCCCTTCATGCCGATTCTCTTATCTCGCTCTTCCTAACTATCCAAGAATTTCATTGCACCAGTCACTTTCTATCTGACTTATTCTACTCTCAACTTTGACTGCACAAACACTTCTTTTGTTGTGTGGCCACGTCTGTGGTAGAAAATAATAATAATAAAAAAAAACTTCTTTTGTCGTTAACAGAGCAAAGGGTTTGTCAGTCATAGAGGCAAGCATTTTGTCAATTACAAGGCCAAGGGTTTTTAACTGATAGAGCACTTTTAGAACTTCTCAAAGTACCCTAGTGTGTCAGCATTACCTTCTCTATTACTAGTTTAGTTTTTATCACTCTTCTCTCAGAAGTATCAAAAAATATCAGTTAGTACATATACAGTACATGTATGTGCAGTACTGTATCTGCATTCATCAAATTTGATGAGCACTACAGTACATTATTTATTTTTATCTTACACTAAATTTACACCCATTTCCAGGAATCTTACCTCAAAATAAAATAAACCAATAACTTTAGTAATAACTATATACATGTTTATGTTAAAAATAGCAGGTCAGTCTTAATATTATTTTTAGCAAACTATGAAATTAATATTATTATCTTTTATTTTACTACTGTAAATAATCTTAGTAATACTGTGCAGGGAATTTCAAGAATAATCTCAATTAATTGTCGACTTGATATATTTATACCAGTATAGTGGGCAGTATGCCTCTCATGCTTATTGACAGCTTCCAAGTCATGGGGAAGGCTCTTTGCATCGTCACCCCATCCATTTACTGGCCAAACACTTTGGTGCTTAATCTGTTGAATTATTAATGAATATATTAGTTGTAAGATTATGTGGAATGAGTGATTGATGATTGGAAAAGTGAAAAAAGTTTATGCAATTGAGTTAATGTCAGGACGAGGAGAGGAAAGCTAAAAGGCAGAGACAAATTTTGAGTGAATTAGAGAAAATGTGATTAGTACTTAAACATGCACCAAATGGACTGGACTGAGCAGGGCTCTGGTCAAGTGGTGAATGACTTTGATTCTCAGCCTTAAGTCCCAAGTTCGAATCCCAGTCAGAGAAAAAAAAAAAAAAATTGTAGCATTTCTTATCACCTCATGCCTCTGTTTACCTAGCAGTAAATAGGTACCCAGAAATTAGACAGTTTCTGAGGCTGCATCCTGGGAATGGTCAGTAGTTGGCCTAGTGGTTAGAAATACATACACATGCATACACATATGCATGTGTATTAGATAGACCATTATCCGGTCAGACCATTGGGAGCCAGTCGGCCGAGCGGACAGCACGCTGGTCTTGTGATCCTGTGGTCCTTCACGGGCTGCTTCCTGGGGGTGGACGCGGGGACACTAAAAAGCCCCGAAATCATCTCAAGATAACCTCAAGATATACCCTACTAGTTTTCCCCTGGAACATGACCCACCAATTCGTTTTACTCCAGGTTCCCAATCACTGCTGGGTGAACAGCAGTGTTCACCCAGCCTGGGTGAACAGGTTTGTCTGGAGTAAATGTGTGAATCATGTGTGCAGTGTTGTGTATGCATACACATACACAACACTGCACACATGATTCACACATTTACTCCAGACAAAACTTGGGGAGAGTTGACTGGAAGTGAATCCATAACTGTTCACCCCTGTTCACTCAGCAGTGATTGGGAATCTGGAGTAAAACAAATTGGTGGGTCATGCTCCAGGGGGAAAAACTAGTCTGGTAATGGTCCGTCTAATTACCCAAAGCTACCCAAAGCTTCCTAGCATTACATAAGTAATAAAGATATATGATATATATATACTCACTATATTGTTGGTGTTGAATGTAGAACATGAAAAACCACAATTTTACTCTGAAATAATATAAATTTATAGCAAAATTTGATGAAACTAAGTGGCATGAGGCCATAGGAAGTCGACGATCCAAGTGACAGTGTTGTGGAGCAACTTATCCAAGATGAACAAATTATTCAAGATATATTGTTGCCTATAGGTTATATTAAGTTATGTTTGGATAGGTTAGGTTTAGTTAGTTTAGTATATATACATATCTTCTCTAATACATTTTACCTGTCTCTTGTTAGGTGTCTCCTCAGCATGTAAGTCAAAAGAAATTAGCAATAATGATGATGATAATGACAGTTATCAGCATGTAAAGATAAAGCCCACATTATCTATATTAAGACATAATTTACTCTATGATTGTCTTTAGGGAGCTGTAGCTGCCTGCCAGAATCAATAAGGGGAACTCTTGGCCAAATGATGGACTTCTCACTTATGAAGAACCCAATCTTCCTCTTAATTGGTGTGGCTAATCTCTTCGGCATGCTGGGTTTCTATACACCATTTGTCTATCTGCCTGCTGCAGCTATTGAGAAGGTAAACTTGTTATAGAACAATCAAATTATGCATTAAATATTTATAAAAATGATTTAGCTGGAAAAAATCATCAGAAAAGATGGGATGTTCGTTGACAAGCTGCTAGCTTGTCTAATGGAACCATCAAGACCATTACAAAATAGTGGCTCAGGTAAATTCAGGTTAACTGTGTTTGGAAAAATGGTAGATGCTATTGATAAAGAAAAGGACTTCAACACCTTGAGGGCCATATTGTATGCATGATTATGCTGCACTGCTCAAATGTAGTTCTCCTGTGCACGTACTAACTTCTCTTTTCCTTCTGAAGTGAATACATTTTAAAGTACTATGCCATATAACACCATGGGTTACTCAGGGTAATATTATGTGTAATATAATAAATTATACATTTTTTAATTAAAGCATTCTGCAAACTTGTTTATTTTTGAATATTTACATAACACATAATTAGGCTGCATTTAAATATATGTTGTAAAGTAAATTCTAACTTGATAACTAAAAATTTATTTAATATGTATTATTGTATACACTGTTGCTATGATATCTAATATCCATGAAACATGCTCTCCAGGGTGACAAAGAACAGTTTTGTTCATCCCAAGCTGGAGAAGGAACTGAGGCATAATACTCAAGTGTTTTCCTCTTGTGCTAATGCCAGCTAACTACACATATATATACACCATTGTGGTTTAACATTTCCATCTAAATAAATGGTACTTTAGTAAAGTCTTGAAACCTCACCTACCAAACTTTCATGATTTTCTGGGATGCATTTTGTTTTTAGCACTAAGGGCTTTTTAGTTCTTTGTTATGTCCTTGTTGCCTGTGGTTGGAGTTTCAGAGGGTTGCCCAAGTTGTTTGCTTCTCTTCTTTAGGAGGTAGTAGTGGGCTTCTGTTCCACTAGTCCAATGTTCCAATGTTGTGCTGACAGGTCATCATGGTTCATATCTTAGATTCAGCTTGGTCCATGTCCCTTTTGTCCCCTTCATTTTCACCTTTCTCATTTCCCAAGGATGCTGTGCCTTTGGTTGTTTTGTCTGCAGCAATGACTTTTCAACCACTTGGTTGTTTGTTTTTGAAGTTTTTGGGGCAGGCCCTTGCCGGTTGTCGATTGAGGTAGGCTTCTGGTTGAGTTGAATTCCCAAGCCATTGCCTTTACTCTGGCTTTCATTCCTGGTAGGCATTGCTCTTTCACATTGCAGAGGGATGTATCGGTTCATGTTTTTTTGCAATGGCCCCCTTTGTGGTTCTCCCCTTTAATAGTTTAATGGGAGGGCCATCTAGCCCATTTTGCCAATTCTAGGTCCTATGATGCATGGGCATTTCGGGTAGTGTCCAAAGTTAGAAATCTACCCACTGTGTCAGTCATTGCGGCATGGTCGAGTTAACTCCAGCTCTGTAGTTGGTTCTCTTGTTATTTACACTCCCCAAACAGGACTCGCCTGCTCCTTGCACCTCTTTAGAGGGTGGGGGGGGGGCCAGGTTTTGGCCTCTTGTAACCGGTAGGCTTGTGGGACTTGGCAGGTAGCAAGCACCAAGAAGCCACGGTTGACCCTCCAGTAAGAGGTGTTTTATTTTACATGAATTTTACCTAAATTATCTGAATTTACCTGAGTGCCACATTACATTCATTATTGTTTTCTTTTCAAAATATAAAACTTTTGAATTATTATTTCTTTACAAAATGTCATTGATGATACCTTTTCCTTTCTTGCAGGGTATTGAACCAGAGTATGCAACATTTTTGATCTCCATTATTGGCATCACCAACACTGTTGGCCGGGTCCTTTCAGGATTTATTGCTGACTTGCCGTGGGTCAGCCCCCTATGGATCAACAACATATGCATTATACTTTCTGGTGTGTGCGTCTTTCTCACACCTTTTGCCAGTTCCTACGGGTCATTCGTTGCACTCTCATTATTCTTTGGATTCTTTGTGTGTAAGTATACTGATTTATTTAATGTTAAAATCTTAACAAAATTCTTTCTTTTCATAAGTGCACTACTTTTGTACCTGTATTTATGTTAATCCTATAGTTAGTTTATCAGAATTTTGGTTATACACTTCATCATCTCTGCATTAACCCTTTACCTGTATAATTAGATTTCAGAAGTGTGTATCATTTTGAGAAGTGAACTTTGAACACGGGAAACGGGAAGTGAAAGAAGCTTGTAATTTTATGGAGAAAAGCTCAGATGTCATCAGTTGTGAGTCAAGTGTTACGATCAATTCATAACTGTGGGAATGACATTAGTGTGGAATTGATTTTGGCCTTTTGTTTTGAAGACAGGGTGTAAACAGCACAACTCCCAATCACTGTTTACCATTGTCTAAATATTAATGAAAGAAAAGCAGGTTGCAAAGTGTCTCCAGTCAGTTTCTGTTCACACTGATGCTTGACTTTCAGCACGAGACACATGGTCAGACTCGCTGCGGCATAACTCATGACTTGGAAGCATTTTTATTTCTTAATTTTGTGTACAGTTTTGAGTTATTATTGAGTGACAAAAATACTTGTGTTATACAGTAGTGTGTCGTATTTTTGTTAGTTTTTACATATTTTATTAAATATTTGACCATTAATAACATGTTGTAACATAATATAATACTAGAACATTTGTTAAGATCGAGCAATAACAATAATTCTTTCTTTGTATTATCATGGTTGTTCTTTTATTATTCAAATATTTATTATTGACTCAACTCAAAAAAAGACAAACTGACCAAATCATTTACATAAAATTGTACACGCAGCTTGACTAAACATTACTAATGCTCAGCGCACCGCACTGTATAGAACTCGTAATTAATGACATTTAACATTTTGTGTTATAAATACTGTAGGTACCAGTATTATGTTGGTCACCTAAAATATACCATGAAATTACTGTATTACCTAAATGGCTAAAATGTTAGATTAATCAACTTGAGGTTGAGATGTACTAAGAACAGTATGGGAAATTAGTTCAATAGTGACTGCTTAATATTGTTGACACATCTCTCAGATTTCAGAGAACCTGAGTCATCTGTATAGTGTTAATGGAGAGAAGGGCAGTGAAGGGTAGAGCAAACCATATATTATCCACCTGGGTGTATTGCTCAGTCATCTAACTTAAAAATGCCAAAATAATATATTCATTAAATTTGAGAAATACTGTACTGTAAATTAATATTGTATATTAGAAGTGTATCTGGTCGTCCACCTTGTCTGCATGTGTTCCCCCCTTGCTTGTGGCACCTTCAGGCATGCCACCCATGAAAGTCTATTATAAGTGGGATAAATCTTTTTGTGGGTTCTTCTCTACATTTGGCATGATTATTTTTGTGAAATGAACCTTGAATTCAAATTGTATTTTAATACATTACAGCTTTTTTCTATATATTCTATTTCTTCTCCTGTAATGAAACAGTAATGTGTAACATGTGACTGGGCCCAGTTTTGTGGTTGCCCTCCAACCCTCATATTTGTGGTATTCCGCCAGCTCCGTTCATCGCCCTCACCTCCATCATCATTGTGGACCTGCTGAGTCTCAGACAGCTCACCAATGCCTTTGGTCTTCTGTGTATCTTCCGTGGCGTGGCTGGGATCTTGGGCCCACCAGTGTCAGGTACCTTGGCCACACACACTGCCCTTCTCCTTGACTGGCCTACCAACAAGATTAGTGATTACTGGTGGTGCTGGTGGTACTGGTGGTGCTGGTGATGTTGGTGGTGTAGAGATGTTGTTGCTGGTCCATCCTGTTTGTACCCTCCTCTATTCACTGTTCCTTCTGCTTTGTGTTATTGACTCAACTCAAAAAAAGACAAACTGACCAAATCATTCACGTAAAATTGTACCCGCAGCTTGACTAAACATACTAATGCACAGCACACAGCACAGTATAGAATTCATAATTGATGACATTAAAATTTTTAATATATTTTATAACACTGTCAAATGCATGGTTCCATATATCTCCACACATCAAATGGAAGCACTTGAAGTAATGAAGAGCGACATTTCAATTTTGTGAGCACATTCATATTGAATGGCACAGTTCATTTCCAAAACAGAGAATGCTCTCTTATGTAAACTATAAGGAGTAATTGCATTTGTTAGTACTGAATTTTATATCATAATTAACTGTCCATTGTAGTACTGTTTTACTGTCCCTGGAATATTTTTATTTGTCAGATGTGGGGAATTTTCTGTATGAAATGTAGTTACACCTTCACCAAATTTGTACTGTAATATAGATTATAAGTAGTTTAATGTTTTAAGTATTAAGTTTATGTAGTTTCCTTTTACAACATATTATGTTGTAAAAAAAATTATTGCTTATATCAGTCCCGTACAGAGCAACATGCTGATGTACAGTACATTGTTCCTTCATAAATTATATACCTCATTATCAGGTAAGCATATTAAGCTCTTCATAACTTTGGCATAGTTTTGTGTAACACTGACATTTGACAAACGGACGATATACTACACTGTGACATTGACAGTTACCCTCTGCACAACGTTTAGTATGGCTCGCCAGTATTCCTAATCATTATCATACCAACGTTGTGAGCTTTGGTCTGGTGTGCTGCTTTAAAAGGCCATTGCATTTTTTTTTAGCTTATAAATGCTAAATGGCACCCTCAACAAGGATCTTACTAAGTCTTTGCTCACAGAATAACTGAATGAATCAGAGATAATATATATTCCAAGTAACAGAATGTTGAAGCACCCTCGTTTAGCACCTTAGGTTCAGTAGTATTGGACACTGCACCTAAGGGTAACACTCTAATTTTTAGCAGCTTTTTCAGATGCACTCTTCTTGCCATAAGAGGCTAATGGCTGAAGTAACTTCCACCATACTGTAACAGTATTGGTAATGTAAGCAAAGAATGAGGTAAAATATAGATAGTAATAGTAGTACTAACTTGAGAAGGGCTTTATTACAGCTGCCTACATCTCCCTCTCATCCATCATCTTGGTACAACTTCTTGGCCTGGCGCATCTCACCAATGCCTTTGGGCTGCTCATCCTCTTCCGTGGTTCTGCTTCCATGGTGGGCGCACCCATCTCTGGTAAGTCTTTTCACTGTGGTTTAACTCGTCAGCGAACTTGTGTTCCTGATCCACGTATTTGCAGGAAATCTAATAAACTACAGTTTTAAATGCCAGAGATGTGAATCTCTACTGGAAAATATATGATTATAATTATAATTTCATTTATTGCATAGATAAGTTTAGATTTATGTAAGCACTCGATTTAAGCAAAAGCGATTGCTCAGGAAAGGTCTACAGCACGAATTTTCACCCCCTTGGTAAATATACATAGAGTACTTACTTCCTGTGTATATAATGTGCATACAGGTAATCACATATGTATGTATGTATGTATGTATGTATATATATATATATATATATATATATATATATATATATATATATATATATATATATATATATATATATATATATATATTATATATATATATATACATATATATATACATATATATATATACATAGATGGTTCCTGTCTGGAAGTGGAGGAGCTCCAAGAGATCCATAACCTTACAGCCCTCATTGTTTTAACCAATGTTCATCTTGTAACCTTTAAATTTCTAATAAACCCCAACAAAACAAAAGGAAGGGATGGGGTGGTAGGAGAAAAGCACATAGAAACTGTATTGGAGGGGACCTTAACATCCCCCCTAATGCGTTATGTGTGATTTCCTCCGAGGCTAAGGCACCCCTTTTTTCCAGCTGTATTTTGAATTAATGCATTAACTTTGTATTTATGACTGACTACTTTGAGATTCCAAGGGTTTACTAACCTGTGGATGAGAAAACACCTCCTGTTGTCAGTCTTATAATGTGACTGATAATCTTATAATCTTCAAGCTTGTTAAGCTTGAAGTTGTTGACCCTTATGTGAGTTATGCTGGACCTTTAAAAGAAGTGCTAAGCCTGGCTTAATATCTTCTAATTTATTTATTATTTTGAAAGTTTTGAGATAAGCCTTGTCATGTCTTGTTTATAAAGTGTTTAGTCCAGAGGCCATATTAACAAATCTGTACTGTTATGTACAGTACGAAATAAATTTATTAAAAGATTTGTGATTTTGCCCATGTGCATACAAGTGCTCAATACACGTGTTTACAAGGTTGTGTAACATATACATATTATGGCAATCGGTTAAAAAAAATAGAAAAATCTGTCAAATATCTGCAAATGTGATATATTTTATCTTTAGTAGGTTTTACATTGATTTAAGGAATATAATGTATAGATTTGTAATACACAAGACAAGATTTGCTTTACATACTACTGTACTGTAAATATTTCCTGTACACAATAATATAAAGATTTGCTATTCACAAGATGAAACATTTGCTATATACAGTATAAGATTAAATATTTGCTGTACATAAGATTTAAGATTTTCTATCAACAAGATTGAAGAGTTGTTCAACAGAAATAAAGAGTTGCTCTACTTTTCATGTGCTTAAAAATGTTCTGTACACAAGACTGCAAAGATTTACTGTACATACGACTGTAATGTTTTGCTAAACCTGGGACTTAACAATTTACTACATGTATACACTACTAGACTATAAAATATATGCCTTCTAAGTAAGCAGAAACATTACATGTTAATTATGTATAATAATTGTTCCATGTCAGTTGCATAATAATGCACAATGAATTCTAATAATCAAGGCCTAAATTTGACTGAAAGATTCCCACAGTCATCATATAACACTAGGTCAGTATATTATCCATTCATCAAGTGTATAAGACATGTGTTAGTTGTCTCTTACTCACTGGACTCCTGGAGTCAAAGACAAATGTGGCTAGAGGTAAGTTATATGAATCTTGTATTTAACAAATTTTAGGCTTTAGTTTTCTTATCGCAGCTGCAGCTTAAACTGTGTACACTTGGCACCCCACACATCATGAAACATTGTTCCACTGTTTGTAACTCTGTTACCTGACTGACAAGCAATACTATTGCTCACTATTCATCACATTTTCTCATTAATGCATATTATACAGGAAGACACTGAACCTTTTATGTGTTCTACTACAAATGCTGTATTTTGACATCTGACTTTATGAGCCCCTTTTGTTTGTTTGCTCTTTTCCCTGTTTATTTTTCTGTCTGAGTACTTGCCTAGTTGTGCTTGCAGGGTTGAGCATCATCTATTAGACCCACTTCTAATTTTTTTTGGCTTACTGCAATGACTGTTCACTCTTTGTGTGTGTATGTAACTACCTAAGTGTAATTACTCTAAAAGTAATTACTAAATGTAATTACATAAGTGTAATTACCTAAATGTATTTACCTAAGTGTAATTATCTAAGTTTAGCTACATTAAGAGTTATTCTCATGATGTTCCATTTTCCCTTAATATTCATCATAGAACACTGAAACTACTCTGTCTGTCTGTCTGTCTGTCTGTCTATGTGTGTGTGTGTACTCACCTAGTTGTGCTTGCGGGAGTTGAGCTTTGGCTCTTTGGTCACTGGCACCGGGCATGTGTGTGTGTGTGCAGTGTGTGTAATTACCTAAGTGTAGTTACGGGATGTGAGCTACGCTCGTGGTGTGCGTGTGTGTGTGTGTGTGTGTGCGTGTGTGTGTGTGCTTAGTTGTGCTTGCGTGGGTTGAGCTCTGGCTCTTTGGTCCCACCTCTCAACTGTCAATCAGCTAATGTACAGGTTCCTGAGCCTACTGGGCTCTTATCATATCTACACTTGAAGCTGTGTATGGAGTCAGCCACTGCCACATCACTTCCTAATGCATGCTTCCTAATGTGTACTCACCTAGTTGTGCTTGCGGGGGTTGAGCTCTGGCTCTTTGGGTATTTGTGTGTGTGTGTGTGTGTGTGTGTGTGCACGAGTATGTATGTATACTCACCTAGTTGTGCTTGCGGGGATTGAGCTTTGGCACTTTAGTCTCAAAGGGTGTGTGTGTGGGCATGTGGGTCTGGGTGTGTGTGTGTACATGTTTTGTAAGTCTCTGACTGCCTGTGTTGTTTGAAATCTCCCTCTTGAGAGAAGGCTGATAATCATGTCATTAAATTGTTTACTCTCTTATGTGTAATATGTATCTGATACAGATACAGATTACATCAACATCTAACAGATTATCTAACAGATTAATCTGTTAGATACACCTACACACATAAATTCAATTCAATATTTGATTTTGTAAATAAGCAAATATAAGCTGATATAACTGAAATCACTAATGTTACATACTTTTGTCATGCTTTTTCATTATTTAATGCCTTTATATATTCTTACTTTCACAGGAAGTATATATGATGCCACAAAGAGCTATGATATCTCCTTCTACTCGGCGGGTGGACTGTTATTTGTGTGTGCAGCTCTCCACTGTGTTGTCCCACTTGTCCAACGATGCTATGAAAATGATATGCCGGTAACATACTTTTATACTGTATCTAAGGGCATAATTCCCTGTACTAAAGAAGGTCTCTATTTTTTTTTTAATTTAAAGATAGAGGAAAAACAAAAATGGGTTTAGTAAAAAAAAAGGGCATTTAGACATAACATATTTAAGGATTTAAGTAAAGATTTTGCAGGCTGTCTAAGAGTTAGAGCTCATTATAGTTCTAATTATTGATTTGTGTTGAATAATTATTAGTGTGAGCTAGTTATGGGTCATAGAACCCCAGGAATAAATACTGTGAGATTTGGAAGGATGACTAAATAATATAATGTGCCGAGAACATTACAGAGTATGACTACAGTTTAAGATAATTTTATATGTAAAGTGAAATTTAATTTGTTACCTCTATAGACCTATGAATTTTCCCTCTATTTTGCTCTCAATTTCGTTTTGCTTAATATCACAGTAGATCTATTTGGCTGATAGTTTTACCTGCAAATGCTACAATATGTAGACTGTCTTACTAATATTGAGGGGTGAGCTTGTTGGTTGTTTGCCATACTTAGATTTTTGGGGAGCTAATTTTTTATTTTACAAACATAACATTTGAGGAACTGGTTGAGGGTAGATATACAAAATTTGGATAGTTGTCAGTAACAGGGTACTTTAAGTTGTTTGGTTGAGTTATCTTCTAACCGTGTTTCTCCATGATTAGATTGAGTTGTTAATACATTATCAGCAAGGTTTGCTCTATACTGTAGTATTTGCTGTTTTAGTAATTAAGGTGTTGATTGTCATAAATGCTTGTTATTTAATAAATATCTTAAAAATTTCTTGTGTACTGCAGGTACGGTACACGACAAATGAAGAATATCTAGCAGCTGTGCCTGAAGAAGGCGAGAGTGAAGCTGGTGTATCTCCAGATACAGGCGAGGGTGTTGGCATCATCTTAGACATCAAACCTAAAGATTCTACAATTATACACCAAGAATCTGGAGAAAATAAAATTATGCTTGATGCAACTCAAAATGAAAAAGAGAAAGAGAATGTCTCATCTCTGTGAGTCTGGAAAATACAGGTGCTTCAACAGTGTATAGTTCAATTAAATACACTTGACATTTGAGAAATATTTTATTTCAAAAATTTGTTGTAAAAATAATCTCACTAAGAACAGAAGAATAATGAGTGTGGACATGTTTATACTCAAATTCTGGTGTGTATGAAAATGGTTGCAATCAGATATAAGATTAAAATAATTTTTTATGGTCTATTGTGATTTATTAATGTTGGTCTTTCATTGTTAAAATATTTAAAGTGCTTGCAGAAATCTCTGTGATTTTTAAATACCTGCAAAAAAAAGAGTTAATGCCATTGCATTAGCAAAAAGACACAAGTATTATTTTATTTTAACATTTGATGCATCTTGTGAACTCTGGATTTTGTCAATCACAGATATTAAGTTAGTTATGTAAAACACCTATTAGTTTCTAACAGTCATTCTCAAAGGTAGTAGTGGATTCATTTATTCTGATAATTCTTAGTTATTATTGACCACAAATAAAAATATAAAATTGAACCTTACTACTGTACAACCTTTTCAGATGAAGTTTAAAAACATTCCTCGAGTATATTCCTAATGAATATTATAAGCTCTGACAGAACTCCCAGCCATGGCTACCTAACCTTCCAGATATTTTTATATATTTCTTTGTTTATCACATCTGACTTCAGATTGACTTTATATTTCTTATTAGTTTGACTTCCTTTTAAAATGTAATGCAAACGAACCTATTTATGTAGCTACCGTATGCTGTGATGTAGTGCAAAGTATGTAATTAAAATCCCCCCAAATTAAAATCTTTGCATCCAGTGTTATGTCTTGTATACATTTATCAGCAGCCTAGGAAGTGAAGACTATTAGCACTAGTATGCACACTTGAAGGTACTGCGTGAAGCACAATTTAAACATTTTATCAGATACTGCACAAAACACACACAACCCCTCAGACAGTCCCATCCAGACTTGGTCGTTTCGTTGAACAGGAAGAGCCTTGATGTACATCTGTAGTGGCACTGATGGTCACCAAAAGAAAAAAGAAAAAATGTCTGGTTCAAAAGATATAAATTCCAAAATACTTAGGGGTTAACACTTTAAATGGAGCGAAAAGGTTAGAATTGCTTCCTCAGGACTGCACCAGGGAAAGTTTGAGTGTGCCTACTAGGTTTGTCTAGGATAGCTCAAGTAGTTAGCATGCACAGAGCAAAATTAGGGCAAGTTACAAAATAAGTATATAGCTTGACAAACAAAATGGCTAATGTATAGTAACACTTTTTAAGTAATTGAGAATAATTAATTATATGATTGTTTAGCTACCAAACTTTTCTTTCTTGATATTTTTAATAATGTATCAATCTGCTATTCTTTTATATAGAAAACTATTTGTTGTGTTGCTAATACTGTACTGTAATAGTTAATCTCTAGTTCCGTGTAATGTATTAGTATACTGAGAGTTTATAGTACAATACTTATATAATAGCCAGTTTTTTTTATATAAGTGAAGTGTTTTATCACAAAGTTTTAGGGTAAACTCATAAGGGATCTCTTTCCAGGCAATAATTTACTGAAAGTTAAAGTATGAATACAAAGCAGATACAGAAACCCTACCCTAATATAATATTAAAATTTACCCACAATATTAAATGCCTGTATTTTTTGTACTGTTTAATATAATTCATAGTAATGTAGAAAATGGAAAAAATTGTGATTTTTTTCAATATAAATAAATTTTTGAATTATGTCTGTGATGAGAATTGCTGATTTTGCATTACATCAGATTAGTCATACAGTAATATCACTTTGACATTATATTACCATTAATTAGCATGTCAATTTTTTCAATTGTTTATGCATTAATGAACAAAATTAAGTTATAAATAATATAATTTAATTTTGTGCACTAAGCTGCAATAATGTCACATTTCAAGGAAAATGGCATGGATAGTACAGATAATATTTTAATGTATCATTTGTTTCCAATTTTAAGAAATCCTTTAGTGATGTCAGTGTTGTTTTGTGTTGCAGAACATTATATTTATGAGTAATGAGAATAAAATATAAAGTACAATGTACAGCTTTAAGAAATCCTTACTCAGTATTGAATGAATGTATAAAATAATGTATCATATTCAACAATTATGTTAGTCTGGTATAAAATTCTGAGGCCAATTTCAGACAAAGTAGCTTGTGGCTCTTGCTGTGCTTCATTGTTACAAACGCCACAGGTTCAGTTATGGAACTTGTTGATCTTCAGATGTGTATAGTTATTCTCAAACTTCAGGTAGTTCCATTCTACAACTGTCATGTCTACGAAGGTTTGTATAAGGCAGCATCTTACTCTGCTTATTCCAAAGTGGAAGAAATGCTTGAAGCTGCAAGTGCTGGCTGGAACCACATCAGAAGTAAAAACAAGAACATGTTTCTTTCAGCCCATCAACTAGCAGTTATTTCACCCAGTACTAGTTCTGCCTCTGTTACATTGGCAGTACAGGTCTTCCCTACACATGGAGCTGTAAAATCATTTCTTATATCTTATAATCCTCTACCCATTAATACTGCCACTTCTCCTTAGCAACCTGTATCATCTCCCCAGTTATGAAATCTATTCAGTACTTCCTTCTTATCCAATCCAATCAACCCTCTTACCTTCAGATTTCCTCATCCACTAAAATCATCAGTGTCTCTAAACTCCTCCACTCAATGTGTAACTTTAAAATGCCTCTCCACCCATATTTATGAATTTATTATGGGCAAATCTTAAAAACTGACATGGGATTTTCATAATGAATTTCATTATAGTGCAAAATTTAATACCCATAAGATGTAAATTAATTCTGTATGATAAAATAGATGGGGTACCCATCTGTACCCAGTACTTTCTTGCCCTATTCCCCTCCCTCTCTCTCTTCCCTTATTCCTGCTCCCCATCTCTCACCACTCTTTTTCCTATTCCCCTCTCCTCTCTAACCTTTCTCCACATCCCCATTTCCCCCTTCTCCCAATATACCCCTTCACTCCATTCTCTCACCTCTCTTCCCTTATTACAGGGAATATATATTTCCCTTATTCCCTTTCATGTTCTCTTTTGCCACTCCCCTCATCTCCTCTCTCTCCCCCCTCTCCTCTCCACCCCTAACATTCCTCCACCTCTCAGATAACAAACAGGTTAAAAGGGCTGAAAAAAAACCTACAGAAAACAAATCCCTGATTCCATACATGATAATTGCAGGAATTGCTGTAAGAGCAGATATTTCAGATATTTAGCAGATATTAAAGGGTGGCATTGTCACATTAATGGCACTAATTATGTGAGCAGTAATTCATTGTGCACCCCATATAGCAGAGAGTTGCTCAAGACTCAAAGTGCAATTACCAGGCAATAGTTTATATGGACTACACTATTCCTGTGATCAGTAGTTTATTGTGCATCCCATATTAATCCTGTGAGCAGTTTATTGAGTACCCCCATACTCATGCTGTGAGTGGTAGATTATTGTCTACCCCATATTCATCCTGTGAGCGGTAGTTTATTGAACACTTTTTTTTTTTTACTTCATACTCATCCTGTGAGTGGTAATGCAAAAGGAATACAGAGGACACAAAAGGTGTTTTAATTACAATGATAGCTAACAACAGAACACTTCATAACCTTTAACCACTAAGTAAAATCATATAATATTAAATAATAGATTTGACATTTTTGTGATACTTTATAGTTTTCAAAAAAGATATTACAAGATAATAGAAGTGATACCATTTGGTTTTAGGCCTCACAGCTTATACATTTATCACGCCTTATTCTTAGAGACACGCCTTAGAGACAAAATTTGCATTAATAAATTTATTTATTGTATTTATTTATTTATATATATACAAGAGTTCTTACATTCTTGTACAGCCACTAACATGTAAAACGTAAATAAAAATTTACGGTTATATGTATAAATAAAAATTAACATTGCAAGAAAGGATCAAGGGGCTCCTGCTGCGTCTTTATACACCCGAATCTTCATCTTCCTGTTGCAACATGGTGTCTATACCTCTTCCTGCTTATCCTGGGCAAGCTGGGTGGCTCGCCCGATGCGGAAAGAGGAGTGTATAGAGCAGACGGCCGGAGGAGGAAGTGCCAGGAGGTGCGTGACCAGGTGGGTGCCTCGCCAACCATGGCCAGGAAGGCAGAGCATTGGCCGGTTTGCCTCGTTAACGTGTGTCTGAGTAGAGCTGAAACACACGAGGGGAGGAGAACAGGTGGAGGAGAACTGTTTGGTGCCCGCCATTACCGCCTCTGCTTTGTATGCAAGTGTCAACTGTGAAAGGTGACAAGGAAAAAGACCAGAAAGAGGACAATGATGAAGGACATAGTTCTGTAGTACTGTAGCTCCGTACAATACCTCAAACCTCATAGAATTAGGAAAATAACGAAGGAATTAAACATATTTTCTTAGTATAATTTTGGTAATAAATTTAGAGCACGAATAAATTATATTTTACTCGGAAATAAGCTAATTTTATCACGAAAAATAAGTGATGTGTGAAGCTAAAGGAACTCGACGATCTAAACGCATAGTAGACTTCCATTCTATGCACCCCCCCCCCCCCCCCCAACAAAGACGATGTCGATGAAGGGGCCGAAGACGTGCAGGACACGTGCAGGAGGGCCCGAATGACCATATAAGTATTGTGGATTCCGGATTTTAACAGCTTGGCGATGAAACTACAAGTAGAGGGGTTCGATGACGATGTTAATCGACAGACTAAGGCGCCGACACTTGAAGTAAGACCAGCGGGTTCGGGAGGAAATTCGCCACGTTGCGCTTACCTGTATATAGCCGTTTATACCTGATGCGCTAATTACCTCTCTGAACATTAACAGCTTTCATTATATTTACTTTTAAAGTCTTCAAATTGTTACGTTTCTTTATCCTTATGGGATATTTTTATCCCTTGTGGGATATTAACCCGTGGAACAGCCTACCCGCCGAAGCCGTAATCTCCAAAAACCCTGCTGGGTTTTAAAATACAGCTGGAAATAGGGGGGAACCTTTGATGACAAGCCACCGGCATTCCTGTCCTCCTCGAGGACCACTAGTATTTGTGACCCTCGGGTAAATTTTATCCAATTTCATCTTATTAGTAATTATCAATCGTTAATTCTCACTCCTCATTGTTAGTTATTATGAACATTTATTCTTGTATTATACTTGTATATTGTGATACAGTAGTGAATAATATCATCATGTAATAAGTGCAGCGTATTTTAGGGAGTTAGCTCACAATAAACTATTGAGTTATATGTTAAAAATTTGTAGCTAGCTCAGATCAATATGATATACCTTGCTTAGGCTAAAGAAATATTGATCTGGATTCTGTTCCTGAATCCAGCACGTGTTTAAGTATTGCTTCTGTAATCTTTCCACCACGGCTCACAGGAAGTGTATGGGGTTGCATAATAAATCAACTAAAAATTACAAAAAATACCCATGCAGAATGTCAATGGAATGTGTCTGAATATGTGTGAGTTTGGCTTTGATACGGTTGTTTTAAGTCCATGTGGCCAACAGTCTGTCGCAAACTTTGATTGAATAGTTCTACTTCAAATACTAGTGAAGAGTTATAAATAACAAAGGAGGTTCGTATGCCGGCCCAAGGGCACTATAACCATTCAACAAATGGTTGTGTTGGGTGGTTGGTGTGCGCAGTTGTGGGCTCCTCTGTGGCCTTCAGCGGCACCTTCACCTGAAGTTGCCCCACACATCCCTCCAACTGTTTATTTGTTCTCTTCTGTCTGACAAATCCAGAGTTAGTTAGAAAACTCTAATAGTCAGAAAACGTTAGAGAAAGAAAGTGCTTGTGCATAGGCTATATATAGCCTAATATAATACAAACTACGCTTCAAAATGCTGAAGTGTTTTGCAGTTGGTGTTTAGTGGTCAGTGGCAAGTATGCAACTTCAGGGCTGATACGCGGCTGGCGGTGGCTTACACTCCTCCAATATTTCTGTAATTATCCAGGGAACCAGCTGAAGACATCAGCGGCCACCACCACTACACATCAGTAAGACTAACTAGTTACCTGCTTGTTCATATTTTAGTGTGGCAGCTTTTGTTGTTAGCGCACAGTTCTTGTTGGTGTGTGTACAGGACATGACGTGGGAGTGTCCACGGAAGCCTCCCAAGTTATTAATTATCTGTAATTGCTATTATTGTGCAATATATATACCCACCTTCTGAGCCGTTTATTGTGTACCTTATGCTCATTCTCTGGGCGGTAGTTTATTTACTCACCACAAATACTCATCCTGCAAGTGGAAATTTATCGTGCAGTCTCCCATACTCATCCTGTATATGAGCGTCTCACTACTTGACACCCCATATACTGCTGGTGGCACTGTATGGTGTATCCCATACTCATCCCGTGAGTGACAGCTTATTCAACACTCAGTCCCTGAGCCCATTATGTGCCTCTGTAACCCTTTCCACTACCGCCCACAAGATGGGTATGGGGTGCATAATAAATCAACTAAACTAACTAACTCCCATATACTGAGCCTGTTAGCGACAGTTTATCGTATTCACCACACTCATCCCAGCTGTGCGCACCAGTTTATTGTGCACCCTATACTCATCCTGTAAGCTTTTTGTTAGTGTAATTCATTCATTATTCACCCAATACCTATCCCGTTGACGTTGTGGAAAAGATTAGAGGCGCATATACGGGCTCAGGTACTGAACCTCACTAGTACAATTAATTTGGCTAAGCAAATTAAAGTCTTATTTGCATTTGTGGAGAGTTAGTTATACATAATTTGCACCCCCCCCCCACACCCATCCAATGAGCGCCGCCTGTGAGTTCTAATTAATTGTACACTCAATACTCACCCTGTGAGTAAATCATGGTGATATCCTCATTAGTCATATATATATATATATATATATATATATATATATATATATATATATATATATATATATATGTATATATATATATATATATATATATATATATATATATATATATATATATATATGTATATATATATATATATATATATATATATATATATATATATATATATATATATATATATATTACTGAATTTATACTGAATTTTGTAACTAGCTCATCAAGATTGTAACTTGCTTAGCTAAATGAAGTGTGGGGTTCAGTCCCTGAGCCCATTCAAGTTCAAGTATGTTTATTAAGACAAGAAAAAAGATACATCTCAAAGGGATAGAGTAGTTTAGGCTATTTCTACCCCCCTCCATTTCAAGTCCCTCAAGGGGCGCACAAATTCATTGAGTACAGATACACAAATCACAATACAACATTTAACATTGCAGATTAATATAGTAAGCACAGCATATAAGTGTTCTTAGCTCTTAAGTATTCTGTCTATCATACCATTATCACACATTCAAACAATTTGATGTGGTACACTACGTATTTCCTTATTTCTATAGTTATCAATAAGTTGTCACTCTAATACATAATGTTCTTTCAAGTTCAAGTATGTTTATTGAGACAAGTTAAAAAAAATCTCAAAAAGTAGCTTAGGCTATTTCTACCTCTCCCCATACTTCAAGTCCCTCAAGGGGCGCACAAATTCAGTGAGTACAAATACAAGAATCCCATTTAACATATTCAGGTTAATATAGTACTATCTATGAAGTATAATAGTGTATATCCACCGCACTAGATTTTAACCCATTAACGCTCCAAGATAATATTCTCACTTTACTTTCATCCATGATTAATAATAAAACTACTTTTGCCCTGTCCGTCACATTCCATGAGATACGAGAGTTTCTCAGACAGACTCTTCCAACACTTAAATATTTTTGCTTTCTCCTCACTTGCACAACATCTACTAATCATCAAAGGTAATATTATTCATATCTATTTTTTTTTAAATTCTGTATACCGTTTTACTTTAACCTTTGTTTCAACATTTGTCACTACAGAAGGTTGAACACCGCTAACACTACTAGAAAGTTCATTTTCTTGACTATCCTCTATCATTAATACGTCATGTTCTTCCTTATTTTCTTCTACGCACGTTTCACTTTCCATTTCACGTCCTGCTTCACTTTTCATTTCACGTCCTGTTTCATTTTCCATTTCACGTCCTGTTTCATTTTCCATTTCACATCCTGTTTCACTTTCCATTTCACGTCCTGTTTTACCACCATCTTCACCCCGTCTACCCTCCATAGCTAATTTTTCTAATGCCTCAATCCTCTTGTCTAGTTTTTTTTTAGATATTCCAATATTTGAGAACCAACCTCCGAGTTCATTATATTGTCCTGAATCTTGTTTCCACAAGGTTTTGTAATTTTTAGCTTTTAAAGGTTATAAATATATATTTTAAGAATTATGGCCTTATTAAACTTATATGTTCATCATCATAGCTATACAGTTTCAATTGAAGTGTTATGCACTCTTAGCATTATGTATCAATTTAGGAAGCTGTATGGTATGTCATTAGCTTAACTTATTTCTTGATTATTATTTACAATAATATATTTTAACTTGCTTATCTTAGTATTAAGTACAATACTAAAATTTATTACTGCATTTACAAAAAGTTTATAAATATCCGTACACTTTTTACCTCTGATCACAAATCCCTGTATATTTTGCCCTGATATTTTTTAATTTGTTATTAAAATATTTTTACTATATTATATTAAAATATTATTACTATATTATTATATATATTATTATTAGTAGAAGTAGTAGCAATATTATATTTAAACTATTTAGATATCGAATGAGAATGATAATAGATATTTTTAAATTGTACTGCAATGATCACATATCACGCCTCATAGAAAAAAACTCATATAAGTTACACGTACACACCACGAGCGGAGTATAACTACACTCCCTACGCTCCTAGTTACATCCTAGTTACATCCTGTAACTACACTTAGGTAATTACACACACACACACAGGATAAGGATATTAGGATAACGACAGCAGCGTACTCTACACTGGCAAAAGTTAGAACATCATTCAGAAACCTAAGTAAAGAGGTAGCCTAAGTAAAATACTCTGGGGGATTGACAGAGTGGAAATAGACTTAATGTTTACAGTGGATACTAACAGAACGAGGGTACATGGGTAGAAGACGGAAACTCACGGAATCACTGAGATGTTAGGAAGTTTTTGTTTAGCGTTAGAGTAATTGAAAAATATCCCAAAGAAAATGACATGAATGACATAAAATGGCATAAAAATGACATAAAAGTGACATATATATTACACCAGTGGTGGTACCCCTAATATATATAATTGTATTGGCAATGTATTTCTTTAATAACGAATGTTTTTCTGTTTGATTTTTCTCTAGGAAACCAAATGAAGTAAATTCCGGGTCAAGTGTATGAGTCAAGAGAAAGAGTTGAACTTACAAAATGAATAGAAACAGCAGAGGTAGTGCAAACTCCAAAAGAAGTACTAATTCCCAGAATAAACAGCAGAAGACAAATGCGCACCCCAAAAGGAATGAACACTCCACAAAGAAAGAACACCATACAAAGAATGAGCATTCCACAAAGAATGAACACTTCAAGAAGAATGCACATTCTACAAGGAATGAACATTCAACAAGGAATGAACATTCTACAAGGAATGAACATTCTACAAGGAATGAACATGCCAGGAGGTCAGAACATCCAAGGAAGAATGAACACCCGTCGAAGATTGAACATCCATTCAGAACTGAACTTCCCGTGAAAAAGGAACACTCCACAAAGAAGGAACACTCTCATAAAAGTGATCACTACAATAAGCAAGAAAATGTCAGACTGCCCTACAATCCTCATTTCCTAAATCTAGGTACTGGAGGACCACGCTTTCCCTTCCGCCAAAGTCAACAGGTTGGAGGGCATTGTCCTGCATTTGCTGGTCAACCTTTCCCCACTCACTATCGTCCCACAAATAAAGAAAATGTCACGAAGAAGGAACATCATAAGAGAAGAGAACACTCTACAAACAAAGAGCATTTAACTAAGAAAGAGCATTCAACTAAGAAAGAACATTCAACTAAGAAGGAACATTCAACCAAGAAAGAACACTCTCCAAAGAAAGAACATTCAAAGGAAGAACATTCAAAGAAAGAACACTCTTCAAACAGAGAGCATGTCACCTCGAAGGAACATTCCCTACATAAAGATCATTCTTCAAAGAAAGAACACTCCACGAAGAAAGAACACTCCACGAAGAGAGAACACTCCACGAAGAAAGAACACTCCACGAAGAAAGAACACTCCATAAAGAAAGAACACTCCACAAAGAAAGAACACTCCATAAAGAAAGAACACTCCAAGAAAGAACACTCCAAGAAGAAAGAACACTCCACAAAGAAAGAACACTCTAATAAAAGTGATCCTTGCAATAAGCAAGAAAATGTCAGAATGCCCTACAATCCTCATTTCCTGAACCTCGGTACTGGAGGGCCAAGATTTCCCTTCCGCCAAAGTCAACAGGTTGGAGGGCATTGTCCTACATTTGCTGGTCAACCTTTCTCCCACTCGCTGTCATGTTCAGGGCATTCCGAACACCATATATTACAGTGACAGCCCCCCACCATATAACTCGCTGTCTTATAATAGCTCTGTGAATATGATGAACCAAGTTGGCTTTGAGCAAAATAGAAAATCACATTACAAAAAGATTTACCCTGCGTGCAGTATGCCTCTACAGTCAACACTAGGTGAAGATGCAATGGCTCCATCAAAATTAACTCCAGAAAAACTAGTGAAAGCTCTTGCTCTCTTTGGTGGCCGATGGAGCCAAGCTGACGCTCTTAGTAGGCTAGCTCAGTGTCGTGTCGAGGAAGTTGCCGAAGTTGCAAGATCTCGAGAAGATATATTCTCCGTTATCAAAGAGGACACTGGGATGGTAATTGAGCTTGCTCCTAAAGTGATCTTGTGTACAGATTACTTGTCTGAAAAAGGTTGTCTTTCTCCTGATTCATGCAATAATCTTCATTTTTGCAAAGTTTATATGACAGGATTTTGTGAGATGGGTTCATGTTGCGAGTATGGGCATCGACTAGATACTCAGCACAACAGATCTGTTCTTTCCAAGTTCTGCTTGCAATTTATTGACAAAAGTGTCTCAATGAAAGTGATTAAAAAAGTATGCAGAGGAAGTGCATCACCACAAATATGTGGCTTCTATAATAGCAGCAGAGGATGCAGGGAAAATGACAAATGTAGCAGTTTTCACATTTGTAGAGATTATGTTATGGGTAATGGAGAATGTTTATTACCAGCTTGTTCCTTCAACCATAACATCTTAACTGACCACTGTACAAGACTTCTCAACCGCTGTCAAATATCCACAACTGAAACTCCTCACAACATTGTGTCCAACTTAAAGCTGTCCATTCAGAATCAAGACGACGGAGATTCCTTACCTGAAGGAACAGCATCAGATGCTAGCAGCACTGATGAAAGCAGTGAGGAAGATTCTTCAACAGGATCTGAATCTTCAGATGCGAGTGACAGTGAAGAAGACTCTTCAACAGGATCTGAATCTTCAAATGCCAGTGACAGTGAAGAAGACTCTTCAACAGGATCTGAATCCTCAGATGTCAGTGACAGTGAAGATACTGAAGAGGAGTGTTCAATGGAACCCCGAACATCAGATGCCAGTAATAGCCTAGCTGAAAATACTGTGGAAAGGTACTCACCTATATATGCACCGTGCCTTAGCACGGATCAGTGTTCTCTTCCATCGCACTGGGTTTCAATGGGACCTAATGAGACCCATTCTCTTCACCTTGTGCCCCCTGAAAGCAAAGAATACAAAGAGGTTTCGAGTCGCCTGCTGCTCTCTCTGCCCAAAGTCGTAATACACAAAATTCAAAGACTTCAGAATCCATATTTATGGTATCTCTTGAAAAATAAAATAGAAGACTTTTCTCGCAGGTAATATATTTTTAAAGTATTTGTTCATGTTATTCATTTAATAGCAAGAAGAACCTTTTAGCTTACACAGGAATATAGATTTTATAAATATACTTGCTTATTTGTTAATAGATACTGTGATCATATTTTTATTATGAGTTCTTGAGCTTCTCTACCTGTCTCAGTCGATATGATATATATTACATATAACGATAACATCGTTATCTTGGTTCTCACATTGTATCATGATGTGTAAAATGCACATCACATATTAGTTACTTGTTATTAAATTATACCATATAACGATTTTTCTCCCTGGGTAGTAAGTGCTATTTCCTAATTGTTTTTGCCTCCAAAATATAGAAACTAGCTATTATTCCTCTTTGACATTTGTCTTAAACAGTTCAGTTTCTGCCCGAAACGCTATGCTTGCTAGTGGCTTTACAAGACTGTAAAACTTCAAGTCTCTGTACTCTCATAAACCCAATGTACCTTCTTGTATATAAATAAATAAATAAATTTAGGGAAAATGTCTTGAAGGTATTTGAAGGCTACCGAGTCCTTAGCTAGAGCTGTGACATTTGCCTATTTTGCAGGCTTAAGCGATTAGAAAATAACACTGCCTAGAGACGAAAAAAACCCTGTTACATTGAGCTATATAATAATTTGGCTTATTTATGGTGACTGATGATGGCTGGCTGCTCAACCAGTTTAGGAAGTTTACGGTAAAAAAAAAATATATATATAGGAACCTGTTCCTTCATAGGCTCTCAACTGCTTCTCATTTCTGCGCTGTCACTACACTGACACTGTACTGTCACTGTATACTGTCACTGTACACTCACTGTAGACTGCACTGTCACCGTCACTGTACACTGTCACTACACTAACTGTACACTTAGTGGCATCATGGCGTATTGTTTGTCTATAAAAGAATATCCTATTATAAAAAAGTGTAATGGAAGACTTCTATGATACAATGAATCCTGATGACTTTATTGAGGATGATCTTGTGCTTCTAACTCACCTATAGTACTCTACAATCTAGATACGTAACTTCATCAGAATATTTACTGTTATCACTACTTTATGCCGATATAGTAATTATGTGAATTCAAATTTTGTGACTATGTACCTATAATTTTGTATTCAATATTGACTATTCCTTCTCTTTTTTTTAGTTTCGTGGTAAATTATTTGTTTAGCTTTAAGACCTGCCCGAAACGTTATGGGGTTAGTGACTGTCAGAAAGTACCACTTAGCCTTTCCTGGAGGCCTGGTCGAAGACCGGGCCGAAGGGACGTTGAGCCCCGAAATCATCGCAAGGAAGTCACCAACATCTGTCTTTTCACAGCCCATTGTACCGTCTAATATGTATATAAATATATAAATTATTTAATAATAAGAAGGAACAAGGGAAGACATTTTTGTAAATTATTAAGTTTAAAAAGATAATGAAGTCATTATGAATGTAAGTCCTAATGCAAATTTATGTTCATTTGGGGCAGATATGATGTAAACCAGCTGAACATTCAAAAGCTGTTTCATGGAGTAGACCCATCGAAAATTGACACCATATGCAAAGAAAACATTGAGTGGCGACAGAGTTGTGTTGGAGAAGAAGACCTTGGAAACGGTGCCTACTTTTCTAACAGGTAAGCCACGGGCGGTGGTTAAGTCCTGTGTTGATACGTAAGGAAGAGATAAATTAGTGAACAATATTGTGTGAGAAGACTAGAATGAAAGAAGACAAAATAATTCTATTTCTGTAATATCTACACTGTTTTGGATACTTTTTGGGTATGTCTTATATGTGAGAGTTGAAGTTAAGCTTGTTGTAAATGTGTAGGTATAGGATTTTTTTTATTTTAGATTTTGAACTATTATATTGTTTATTGTTATAGGTGAACTAGTGTTTGCTCTATGAGGGTTTGACTTTGTGGCATGAGGGTTTATTTGAAGTGCTTAGTGCGAGACTGTTCCCTGATGTACTCACCTAGTTGTGCTTGCGGGTGTTGAGCTCTGGCTCTTTGGTCCCGCCTCTCAACCGTCAATCAACTGGTGTACAGGTTCCTGAGCCTACTGGGCACTATCATATCTACATTTGAAACTGTGTATGGAGTCAGCCTCCACCACATCACTGCCTAATGCATTCCATCTGTTAACTACTCTGACATGTGTATGAGTGTCTGTGTTTTAGTTTTCATTGTCTGCTGTATCATCTAGGATGTGTGGGGCTGGAATTAGAGATGAGATGAAAACGATGAGATTACCCAGGTTATAAATGATGATAAAAAGATAGCCAACACTGAACGAATGCTTTACAAATAACTACAATCTAAATTGACAGAGTTAATGGCAGCAGTATCATTAATGACAACATAGTATGTTGGTGATAACTACTATCAAACAACATAATATGTTGGAGATAACACTATCATTTCTGGCAATAAAGCGTATTAGTGGCAGCAGTATACGTTCATGACATCATAGTGTGTTAGTGAGCATGACACAGTCACACAGTGAATGATGTGTCTATCGCACAGTCCGTCAGGTTAAGGAGTGATGGGTCGTTGTTCTTGTTGTTTTAGATTCAGCCACTCTGAACAAGCTTTCCATGTAGCACGGGCCATAATCAGCCGGCGGATATAGATGCACAATGTTTACTAGTATATCCCATTCTTCAACTGTTTTTCTAACCATTGTAGTCACTGTGGATTTGCATTTAATGTAGCTGCTCTTAGTGATGGGTCTTACCAGTACGTTAATGACTGACAACGATGACTTTTTTATCTTTGTACCGAAGGGGGTCTGAGTACAGAGGTTGATTTTTGCCAATGATTTGTGTTATATACATTTGTATATAAATATATTTACATGAGGAGTGAACTAATACAGTAATTACAATGTTTCAGTGCTGCTGTTGCTCGCCGTCAATGTGCCTACGATGCAAATAGAAACTGCTTCCTAATATTGGCAGATGTCATTATTGGGAGCATAGTTGAAGGAAGAGCAGACCTCACGCCTGCACCTAGTAGCATGGGTGCTAGTCTTACTTACGTCAATGATGCGAATGCCCCAACCATCTTTGTAAAGCACAGTAAAGAAGAATACTACCCACAGTATATTCTAGAATTTTGTTAAAATGCAAAAAAATACATTTTATTAAAGTCTTTTATGCATAATAATAATAATAATAATAATAATAATAATAACAAATATTATTATTATTTTATTATTTACCTTCTTTTAAAAAACCTTTTCATGCCTATCAGTCTTCCCTTGTTACCATTGAACGATGCAAGAACCAACTTAGCTTTCTTAAAGGCTTGTTTGCACTCGCTAGAGGCTGTCCTACACTAGATCAATGGACAACCATTGAACAACTGTATGTTCGAAGTCGAATTCATCTGGATTTTGATTACTGGTGTAATCAACATATCCAGAGGGAAGATGGCGAACAACTAGAAGCCGGAGTCAGGCAACAAGCACCTCACCCTATCCTTCGGTGCTCCCTGCAAGGACTGCAAGGGTCCAATATTGTGAAATAATTAAGATATTGTACCCCTACAAAGATCACCTTACCCTATCCTTCAGTGCTCTTTGTAGGGGTCCAATATCATTATTATTTCCCACTGCCATATATCTTTAGATCATCTACAAATTTGATGATGTAGCTTGTAATATTTTCATCTATGTCATTGATGTAAATGACAAAAAGAGTTGGCTCCAAAATAGATCCCTAAGGTACCCCACTCACCACATTTCTCCAGTCAGATCCGGACGCATTTACCGCGACCCTTTGTTTTCTTTGTTTCAACCATTGTTTTATCCATTCTAGTATTCTACCATTTAATAATAATAATAATAATAATAATAATATTTATTCGGTAAAAGTATATACATATAAAATGAGTTACAAACAGAATGTTAGATTTATAGCTAGTATATACTATGCAAACCATATAAAAGGCTTTAGCAAAATCCATGTATACATAATAAAAGTACTAAATACAAAACTTCTTCTTGTTATTTCTTGGCTGTTATACATTTTCATTGTTCAGAAGTTTATTATTTTATTGTCTGAATAAACGTGCTTGAACTTGAGTGGCGTCATACCCAACGTCTCAGGTCAGCTGTAAGCCGGTGCGGTGCAGTCAGCAGGAGCCCGGACGCCCGCACTCACCCACAGTTGCTGCTAATCTCCAGTGCTGAAAGTAGTGTGTCTAAATCAGCGTGTTACTGAGATCTGTACAGGATACAAAATATCGTAGTCCATCATGTAAGTCCTCCAGGCTGTAATATGTCATATCGGTGGTAGATATTTGTGGATAGGGGGAAGTAAACAAGGTGACAGACGAGGCAGACGGGATTGTGGTAACAGTGGAGATAGTGGCAAACAATGGTATAGTAGTGAGGGTGGTGGAAGATGGGAGAAGCCAGGCGGGATAGTGGCAGACTAGGGACGGATGTCCGGGGGTGGCACTCTAGGTGCCAAGTTTACACGCGAGGTTCACCTTATGCTCACTCAAGGGCACCATCAGCTGGTCCTTGATAAACAAACTAAATTTAACCGAGTTTTAAATTTAGCGACTTAGCTTATCCAACTTGAAAAGAAGGTAAGCTTATGTGAAGTAATCTAACACACAAAAGTTTGTTATGAGTTAAGGAGTACAAATGTGTTCGGTGTTTTATCAATGAAGAATGTAGTGTAGAGAACATAGCCGTCCTCGTGCAGTGTTGTGTTGCGTGAGGAAGGAGTGAGGAGTGGGATCAGAGCGGGCGTGCGAGGCGGCTGAGCAGGTTCCGGGGCCACACGCGCCATCCAACACCACCATGAGCCACCATCGATCCTACTCTTGTCATAAATATGGGTTGGCCGTAGTGGGAATGGACAATTCTCCCTTAAACCAGGTGAGTGTAACTGTAATATCTGTCCTGCCATTATGAGCACGTTCCTGAAGAGGGAGAAAGGCCCGATTCACTGAGGGTTTACAGACAGACCTCGAGTTGCGTGCGGTAATATATTAAGGAGAGATATAATAAGAGTTGCATCTGTAGCAATATTGCATTTACTGGAAGAGCTGCATGTTGTCATCTGGTGCCAACGTGTGGCCACTTCTGGTAGATGTAAGTCGTCATTCACCTTTATCCAAGGCCGCCTGGATAAGCCGCATACATGTTACACAGTATATATGATTGATTTCAATTAATTTGTCAAGTCCTTGTAATAATGCATTTTCAAGGCCTTTGTAGGCACAACATTAGACTAAAGTTGGTCGAGATAGGAATGACTGTGTAATTTGAAGTATATTTAAAAGAAGTCATAATAAACATAGGTAAATACTTATGGCATCGAGTTTTGCAGCAAAAACTTTGATCAAAGCATCACGTAACTGACTTGTTCTTTGTTTTATTCTGCACTTTTGTAATGTTTTAGATACATCTTATATCTTATTGTATCCAAGCAGGTCTCCATGCTTGGGTACAATATTCCAAGTTAAGACCAGAGACTTTTATACAGTACTTGAATAACTATCTTATTTTCCTTAAAGTCAAAGGTACGCTTGATTATTCCTAGAGTTAAGCTATCTTTTTTTTCCCCTGCTGCTCCTACCTGTTGGAGCAGCAGTAAAAAAAAAAAAAAAAAAAAAAGTGCCCAACCACTTGGGCTGGATTGTATAGTGACGGTCTCGCTTCATGCAGTTCGTTGTTCAATCCCCGACCGCCCAAGTGGTTGTTCACAATTCCCTTCCACCGTCCAATCCCTAATCCTTATTCTGATCCTATCCAAGTGCTATGTATTGGTAATGACTTAGTGTTTTCTCCTGATAGTAGTTGGTCCAGGCTGGGGGACCACTATATTTTGGACAGTAATCTGAATTTAATTGGGTGTAAAATGAATGAAATAAGAAAGAGGAGCAGGTGTATAAGGACCTTGACAGGTACATTTTTTCCTTAAAATGGCCACTCGTACAGAATGACTTAAGCTGACCTAAATCTAACAGAGGTTCAATCTAAATGTCCATGAGATATGTTAACCCTCAGGTGAATACCTTCTTGCTTCTGTGATTTTCATCTGTAAGAGGTTGTTTCTAAAGGTAAAGAGGTACTTCAGATAAGGACATATTATGGTAATTTATTAAAGTTTGTAATTGTATTTCATCACTTACAGTATTCATGTACTACTGTATAAATAGTTGTTATTCATTAATCAGGCCCACCGAGAGCAGCGTCGTGCTGAGTCATGCCAGCGTGGTGGAAGATTGGAAGAAGCAGCTGAGTATCATGGTCAGGCAGCAAAGCTGCTTACTAAAGCTCTCGCTCTAACAGTTACTCCATTGGCTCGGCAGAGTATAACATTACAACACGGCTATCATATACGCCAACAAGAGCTACTCAGGTGAATTCCATCTTTCTATATAGCCGAGTAGCTTTACTGTAACTTTGTTTTATAAAAATGCATAAATATATATTTTTTAAGTTTGAATAAAAACACAATTTTATTAAAATATATAAAGTCCATCGCATTCAAATATTGCTAGTCTTAGGATTTCGGCGGTTCGAAAACCTCTATTTTCTGCATCGTTCGGTAAAATGCTTAAATAATCACTGGTGCATCGGCATATATCCCACAAGTAGTGCAGTGGTCTTGTATACCTATGTAGTGCAGTGGTCAGGGAAGCTGGTTCATAATCAAAGGTCTCGGGTTTAATTTCAGAGACAGGAAAGAGACTCGAGTATGGTTTCCTTACACCCGATGCCTATATTCACCTTGCATTGAACGGGTTTCTGTTTCTGAGTTGGGTAACTGTAGTGGGTTGCGTCTTGACTATACTAAAGTTAGTAGTTAGTCTAGGAGTGGACCATAGTAAGTAGAATGGGCTTTGTGTCCCCAATTATGGTAAACCACAAGATGAACCAAGGGCCAGATTTGTGCCTGCAGGCCACAATTGAATAACCCTGCTGTAAACAGAAATGTACTTGAATCTAGAGATTGGGGAACTTTACCCTAGTGGAAAAGAACTATTGCACTTCAGATAATCTGCATCACTGAATATAACATATGAAGTCTGGTACAATTTAATCTGGATACAGTAATTGAAAATCCACTGTATCCTACAGCACTTATCATCCATGTTCTTTAACCAGTATGAGTATTGTTTTATTAACATGTCCTGTTTATGTTCATAAACATGAAAAATCTGAATAAATCTGATCCTTCATTTTTTGAGTTTGGCTCCTCTTTTTTTTTTTCTCCTTACTGGGTGCATTATGAGGAGCCAGAGTCTTCTTGGCTGGTAGACTGCCCTTTCTTTTTGTTGAGGATGTGGCATGCATTCTGTCAGACCCACGCGTTTGACTGGCGGGAGTTGACTATGGTCATTCAGGTTTACCTAGGGGGCGAGTTGGAGGAAGGGGGGGGGGAGTCTTCCTGGCTGGCACTGGGGGTGGGGGCGAGTTGGAGCACCTCAATGCATGCGTTTTCGCCCCTGTGCTTCCTCACGATGTCGGCCAGGTGCAGATATACGTGTAGATTCCTTCCCTTTTGGCATTCCTGGTAGCTGAGGATTTGCATGCCTGTGGGCATTTGGCTTTGGTCTTGCACTTCTTTTCCCTGCTGGAGCTGTCTTTGGACTGGCTCGAGGAAGATGTGGAGGAGCTGGGTTCCAGGTCAGCGTCCGGTGCGGTTGCCTTGCACTGGATGAGGTGCACTTGTGCTCACACCTCGCACCAGAAAGAGTTCGGCAGAAAAACTTTAAGGAAAGGAAGGTAGTCATACATATGTATAAATCTATGGTGTGCTCCCACTTGGGTTATTGTATCCAAGCATGGAGACCACATGAAAGGCATATCAGACATATCTGCTTATGAGAAAGTTCAGCACCATGCAACAAAAATCTTTTGACCATGTCATGGTGCAGTCGACTAGAGTACACCTGGGAACACCAATGCATAGGTTCGAACCCTTATCAAGGCCCTTGTAGATTTGTATAAAAATCATTCTTGAAATAAGTCAGTTCTAGGAACCATTGAGAGCCACAGGGATATCAACAATGCAAACCAAACATAACAGGGCAGATCTGATCAAAACTTTTAAAATAGTGAACAATTGGAGGATATCTTCTAAATGTTAGATGTAACATGGACAAGAAGCTACGGTTTCAATCTCGAGCTACAATACAGGACAGAAAACAGGAGATGCTTTTTCACCCCTAGGGGTTATAAACCTTTGGAACTGCCTACCTGCTGAAGCCATAACTGCCAAAACACTGCTGTAATTTAAGATCCAAATAGATCAAATTATGATTACGTCATGCTAGAATAAAAAGAACTTCTGTACCCCCCACACCTTCCTTCACAGCTGATATATACGTGTACTCCAACTAGACGGAACTGATCTTGTGATATGACCCCCATGTAAAACACCACAAAATACTAATCAACTACCCATCTAAAACAGTTGGCTCGATTACTGCTTGTGGCATCTTTTAGTTTGCCATCAATCTTGACATGTTTACTATGAATATAACTGCAGTATAGAGACTGTAGAGTTCTGTATTTAGTTCTCATTTAAATGATTTTCTTATATTGTTAATTTTCAAGGGGGTCTTAACCGTATAAAATTTTGCCTGCTTTAAGGTTCCGTAGCAAACAACTCGAGAAATATGTCAAGGCAATGGAGAACCATCGATTAAAAATGGGTAGTGCCAGTGGCAATACTGGAGGAGGGTTTGTCTCTGGAAATCGGGAATTTGCTTCTGCCTATCAGCATGTGGGCAAGAAGACTCAAACCCTATTGGTGGAGATGACAAAGTAAGTGAAAACTATACTTTTGGTTAGTACTGTACAGTACTGTAATTGTGTTTTGCTTGATGAAGTTCTAATTTCTTTTCTTTCACAGTTCAGAGAGCTTGTTTCACACCCCTTCACATTGTGAATGTAAATGAAGTACTGTACTGTACTGACAGAACTGAGTTACTGTACTGTGTTTTGTTTGTTTGATTTTGGTGTCTTTTTTTTGTTGTTAAATCTTTAATTATAGCTCTACTGTTCCATAACTTCCATTGCCCTTTTGTCATAACCTTGTAAGTTAGAGTATTTATAGGCTACCTAAATATATTTAGACAGAGGCTGCCCTTTCTATTATGATATTAGCTGTCATGTTGTATGTCATACTCCTGTCTAGACCGTCTGTCATTTATTATTAGGTTATATATATATATTTTTTAATTATCGGAGGAAAGTGCCAAGCCATTACGACTATATAGCACTTGGAAGGGGTCAGGATAAGGATTTTGGATGGGACGGGAGTAAGGAATAGTGCCCAACCACTTGAACGGTTGGGGATTGTACTCCGATCTGCATGAAGCGAGACCGTCGCTCTACCGTCCAGCCCAAGTGCCTGGGAGGTTATATATGAATGACTACTACTAATGTCTTTGGTTCTCCCGTTGTCATGGTGCCTGTAATGTAGTCTCTGAACCTTTTGCAGCCTGGGTTATCCATTTCCTCAGAATTTCAGTCCTTCAGCCAACCAGTGGGAGCCGGTCGGCCGAGCGGACAGCACACTGGACTTGTGATCCTGGGTTCGATCCCAGGCGCCGGCGAGAAACAATGGGCAGAGTTTCTTTGACCCTATGCCCCTGTTACCTAGCAGTAAATAGGTACCTGGGAGTTAGTCAGCTGTCACGGGCTGCTTCCTGGGGGTGGAGGCCTGGTCGAAGACCGGGCCGCGGGGACACTAAAGCCCCGAAATCATCTCAAGATAACCTCAAGATAACCTAACCATGGCTGAGAAGAACCTGGGATTTTTTCTTTATCTCTGTTGGCTTATGCTTAATGTCTTGTTTTAATCATATACTTTGTTTTAGCTCGCCTAATGAATTCTTGCTTGTATATTTACTTACCTATACTGATTTAGAATGAGGTGTCAAGACAGTAGAAACATAATATCTGTTCTTCAAATTTTGGTGCAAATTTTTTTTTTTTACAGAATTAATAATAATAAGCCTTCATTATTTCAGGAATACTGAAAAATTTGATTCACTTCTCAGTCTCTTGTTACCTGAAGAAAATGACACTAGCGGAGGTGGTCAAACTGAAAGTAAATGCAAGCAAAGTCCACAAGAAAAGGAAGGGGAGTTAGCATGTGACATGAAAGAAACATTAAATGCTCGAGAGATAACAGTGAAAACTCTAGACGTGAGAGGCACAAAATGTTCAGAAAAAGTAACGCAAACTGAAACAGCAAAGCGTGGAGAATCTAGTATTGGTATAAAAAAAGAGAAGGATGTGCTGGTTATTGTTGAAGAACTACGGACATTACGCGATCACCAGGCTGACCTAATCTCTCAGCTAATGACAGAACTTTCATTCAGGGAAAAAGAGAACACACTTTTAAAGAACCAAGTAGGTACAGCTGTGCTTTATTATTTGTAGAGGTAAATGTTTTTTTTTTCTGTAGTAGTATGGTTCAAACAATTTTTTTATAAAAGTTTAGGTTGATATGCCCTTTAACTGAAATTGAATTTAAATCGCAGGCTACTATCCATATTAATCCAGTTCAACCCCTCAGTGTTGTTGCCTTGTATAATCGTGGTATGCTAATATGCTGTGCAGGATAGTTGTACATGCTGGCATAGCTATTATGTTTTAATGATTACTAGCCTCCTCATGATTGATCAAGGCAGATATATACTTTTAATACTATATTCGGTAAATTAATACAGTTTATATTACTACAGTTTCAGGAAGATTTTTAATAGTTTGGTTTTTAATGTATTGTTTGTATAATTATTTGTTTACCTTCATATTTTATGTGCTTTCAAATCTAAATCCTGTGTAAAAATATTAGAGGATGTTATTATATATTATAATAACATTATATGTATTGTTGTGAAAGAAAATGTGTACTGGTGCATTAATGATGGCTTTGTTTTATTGAATTTATTTTGTTCCTTCACCCATTGAAAGTTTTAGAAATTACTTCATTGTTAACTGACTGGTCTTACAGGTTTGCGAACTGCAGACTAAGTGTGAGCAGTATGAGAGCGAGCGGCGGCGGATGAGGGCGATGGCTGACTCAAGCTGCTCACCTTTTGTCTTCTCTCCATTGAGCGAGCTCTCTCCAGACCCTCCTGGTGTTCCAGATCTCGCACCTCTTGAAATGCCTCCACTTGATTTCATGGAAAATTTTGAACAAGATTCTTAATAATAGATTGTGCTCAAAATTAATAATGTATTTTATACTAGAGAATGTGCAACATAATTTTTGTGGTAGAAATTAATACATGGTCATTTAGTTTGTTTTAACATGCATATACAGTATAATACTATAATTATACATTATGGTTTGTTTTTCTTAATAGAAAGACCAAATATAACTTTGTTACAGTATTTTATTATGAGAATTTATTTTGTATTGATTGCTAAAATTAGTACAGAAGCCCTCTTAAAACATTTAGTAACGGTATTCAACATCAAGATAATTATTAAGAGAATTTGTTGAAAGGTGAACAAGATGTCTAGTAACAAATGCTAAATGTAATACTTTATTAGTAATAAGAGTGATGGAGTATGTAGGACATGAAGGTGACTAAGAACCAAATGGTTCAAGCAAGAAATAACCTGGGTAGTGGTGCAGGTAATATAATAAAATGGTGAATTTTGAGCAAGGCCTAAGTACAAGGGCAGGAACATACAAAATTTCTGAGTAAATACTGTACCTGTGCGGAGATAAACATTTTAAGAGGATGTTTTGTTTAACTCGGCATTATAAATGTTCACAATGCACTTTGCTGACAATTTCTGCTCTTCCCATTTGTTTTAGTAATATCTGGTATTATTCAGAAATATCCGGTATTGGTATTTGGACGTAGACATAAATTGATTATGCTTACTATATATTAACTGTACTCTCCTTACCACTATCAACTGCCTCAACTAAGCTGGAGTAAAAAGATAGAAAATTTGTTAAACATGAACGACCATTTGTAAAACCATGTTGCGAGTACTGGTTCGATAAAAGAGTTGATGATTTGGTTGGAATCGATAAGTGCAAATACAATTCGTCTTCATCTTAAGAAACATAAATTAATAATTGAAAAACCAGTTGAAAAATACATTGTGTAGCTTGGCTCTTGGGTTAATTAGTCTCGTATCTCTTGGGTGCACAGTAACGGTACAATTGCTCTCGCTGGTGCTGTTAAAACGTACTAACTCCATTATACTCACTCTTTATCTTTTCTGCTTCCCTTACTGCTGATTGTCATGATGTATTATGAGCACTTACAGAGATCTCATGAGACAAATTATGCCTCTACACTTAATTTTAAATACAGTTCATAACATGGTGATCCAGCTCTTCATACATAGCATGAGCTTTGATTAAAACATATTGCTTTTAGATAGTACAGCAATTAGAACATTTTTAAGAGAACCTTTTATAACTTCTGATTCTAACATTTTTCTAAACTCGATCAAGAGTTTTTTTAATGTATTAGTAATTTTATGGAAGTCTACTATTCAACATTTGTTAGTATAAACAGACATTTGCTTTTAGTTACTTCCCGGTTTGGTGCCTTCTTTTGGTAATTAATTACTTGCTTTTAGTGCATTTTCCTATTTTTTGCCTGCTGGAAATGGTTTTTGGATATAACTTGCCTTTATATTAAGCATGCCAAAATTGGAGACATATTGCTTCATGTATTTCATAGGCAGTGCAGTGACATCTTGACTTTATGATCAGTATGACAATGATTATAAGCTGAACCTGTCCTCTTTCCATGTGTGAACCTCAAAAATTACACTTGGCAGAAAAAGAATTGTTGTCTTGACATATAAAATGTTTAATATCCTCTTAATGGATTCTCTTCATAGAAACTAAAAAACTTTTATTTAACATTAAAAATGGTTCCTCCTCTTTGCTATATCCTAAATTTGGCTTTCAGTTGCCATATATTTACACCACTTTCTAGAAACTTGTAACAAAATTTTGAATGTACAGTATTATATATTTTCTTTGCTAGCACCTATTATTGACATTTCTTGAATTTTTACCTGAGAAATTACCAGAAAAATTCAGTTACTGTATTTGATTGTATTTCCCTCCAGTTAGTAAAGCAAACTTTGAATATGAATCTCCAAAATTCTTGTGGGGAGCAACAGGGTAGTTAGAGGACTATTCTTTAAGAGCTTGTTGTTCAGACAATATATTTTCAGTTGAAAATTCACTAGTTTTCTCTCTTACTGTTTGAAGGTGGTAAATTTTCAGCTTGTGAAGTTTGTACAATTCATGCTTTGTGTGGCTATAGTGTACAATATTTTATTTGCTATTTTTGCAAGAGAACTTTCAGAACCCTTTACTGTATACAGTGACTGTGTATCCATAAACTATATATTGTAGTTCTTTCTGACAAATAGGAAAAAACTAAATAACAGTTTCCTTCCAATCGATGGGAAAGCATTTTCTTTTTGCAGAAATTTTCTCTTTCCAGAAGTGTGTGTGAACACCACAACTTTGACCCTTACCGATGAATTTTCATGATAAAATAATTGTTTTGCCCTAAAGTACTTTCTGCCTTTTGACCAAGATTTCATTATTTGTGGAATCATACATAATGTATGGGAATAGTGCTATAATACTTTCAAGCTAGTAAAAGTAATTTTATTTTAGGAAGAGAGAGTTAATGTCATATTGCATAATTAGCATATTATATTCACTGTTTATAATTGATGGCATCTCCATATCATCCATTCTCTTGTGTTAATAATTATATGTGCTGAAAATATTTATGAAAAAATTGGTAAGGAGGATCATTATATTTGTATGCCATCATGTCATGATTTTATCTAAAAACTGTGTGTAACTGTGTGTAAAAGGGAGTGTGCAAATATTAGGTTGTGTATAGGGTAATAAAGGCTTGGTTGTAAGAGGTGATTAAGTTATACTGTATATCATATTAACAATAGCTTATATACACATAGAAATCACAATAAGGTGATATCAAATGAACAAATCCACAAGGGCCTTGATGAGGGTTCAAACCAACGCACAGGATGTTCCCAGATGCGCCTTGGTCAACTGTATCACGACATGGTCAAAGAATTGCAACCTGGAGTGCTACTGTCCTCACTAGGATCCCGAAACTTCGCCGAAGCCTAACCGGGGTTTCACACAATTTCTCCATGTATTCGGGCTTCGTCAACCAGATATTCTGCCTTTATGCCCCTACTTCAATACACACACAAATCACAATACACAACACAGTGTGGATTTGTTCATTTAATAGCTTATATGTTCATATTTATTACTTACAGATATTCAGTATATTTTCATCTGATCAAAGATATTAAGTCAGCAGTCTGTCAATCATTGAATAACTGGTACCGTATATATTCTTGATATTAAGTTTCAATTTTAGAATAAATAATTTTTAATTTACTTTAAAATTTGTCAGTTTCAAGCATTGTTTAGAATCATCATTGCCAAAACACTACTGTAATTATAAATTATGATTATACAAAAAATCTATAAACATCTTGAAATCACTGTTATTTCATAATGATTGTTAACTTTTATGCTTTGCTGTATTTCCATAAAATAGTAATAATTTAACCGTATACAGTATAGCTCGACCTGTCCTCTTACAAACTACGTCTGAATTTGGCTGTTTACCCGTATGGCCGAAAATGGATGTAATTTGAAAGTGAAAATATTTGAAAAGAATTTGGGATTTTTTTTTTTTTTTTCCAAAACAGTAAGTTAAGGGTTCTCTGGTAGGTTGGGTGGGCAGGAAATTCTCCTACAGTTGCAAAAGTCATGAAAAATGTTAATTGAAAGTTAACTCTCATAATCCTTTGCAAGCAAGCCGGAGGACTCAAACAGAAAATGGGACACTACATCACTTTTGTGGGCAGATTTCGCTTCAAATTACGTCCAATTTTGGCCATAGCGTGCATACAAGCGAAAAGTGACATTATTTTTAAGAGGATGGGTTGTATAGCAAGCTTACAACTGTTTGATCATAATTACTATCTATTACCTAGCATAGATAGTGGCCAGCAGGTCAGTAACAAGGTATGCTGCAGTAATGGTGTTTCTTGCAGTATACCACAGGCTCTCCCAAATAATCAGCATTCTGTTATGTGTACATGAATTATGATTTGTTTTTTTTTTGTAATAAGGAGATTTCCTTTGTTGTTCATATTTAATGACCCTCAAATAGTTGTTAAATAAATTTTCAGATTCATAATTTTATCGTAATATTAACATTTGGTGAAATCTACAATGTGTTATGGTCTTGAAGATATCAGGTATTCTAAATACAGTAGTCTAGATAGTAACAGGAAGATACAGTAATCGCTTACTAAGCCCGTTTACTACCCAACTTGTTAGACTACCGTTTGACTATATATATGTCCATTTTTTTCGTTCATTCATTGAGCAATTGTTTTAAGAGGATGCAAAAGATTTACTTATTTATTTTTAATTTCTAGAAAAGGATTTAGGCATGCTGAATGTGGCTGATGTGTCGCAGTACGATTAGCATTTGTAACTCGTTTACATGAACGGTTTGTGAACAAAGAACCATTTCTAAGGATTTTGCCATTGGTAGCAATTAACATATATGATGAATATTTAATATTGAAGTTGAATATTTGTTTCTTCACTCTATTACAAAGTGAAGCTAAAGATAAAGATGAGTGCATTTTATAGTGTTGTTAGAGCTTTGCCTTTAGCTAGATTCCAGTTATCACTGCCAAGGGTTTACTTCACTGAAATAATGTGCTCAGAATTTGAAGTTTGTGTGAAAATGGTTACACTGTCATACATTAGGTATATAATTTCCTTTATTTTTGTATATTTTGTATTCAAGCTTGATTTTACAGCTTAATATCTAGTGTATAAGTAGAAATATTAAGACAAATTATTCAAAGTGCTAACAAATACATCAGAGATTTTTGTATTATTGTTTTCTCATTAGTACTGTATAACTCAGTAATTATTATGGAGCAGTGTTTTCAGCTCAAGTATTTGGTAAAGTCTTGCCAAAAGCCATGTACATAATTGTTATATATATATATATATATATATATATATATATATATATATATATATATATATTACTAGACTTATTAATAAGTAAATATATATATATATATATATATATATATATATATTACTATTAATATATATATATATATATATTACTATTAATATATATATATATATATATTACTAGAACATGCTAGTCAATGCATTATTACTCACTGACAAACTTTTGACACTGGTTCTACATTGCAGTCATTATCACTGACAACATTTGTGTCGAGATATTTATTATTGTAGTCATGACTTTGTTTCAGTAAAATGCAATGTTATAGTATTTGTTTTAAAAGGCCTCTGAGTTTTTGACTGGTTATTTACATCAATATTACATTCAATCTGGTTATGAGGCCAATTTTGTTTTTAGTGGAGGGGAATAAATACGAGAGAATATTCCCTGTCCACTTCCCACTTCCATTCTTTTTATTACACATAATATGGGCAATTAGCACCACTAAGAGTGGGGTGGTGAATTCACCCCCCCCCCTGTGTGTGTCATTCAAAACATTTGAAAAGTTTTTTTTTTTTTTTTTTAACTTTATTTAACCTAACTTTCAAATATTTTTAATTTCTTAAAGGTGTTTGGCTATTTAGCTAAATATTTTATAACATTGCATTATTTTGTAATTCTTGCTGTTCACGTCAAGGGCATTTTTATGGCAATTAGTGAATATAATAAAATTCATTGGTATCCATGTATTTATTTGTTCTTCAGGTTATTTGCCATTGTGAAATAGCTAATGTTTGATATATTAATCCTATAAGAAAATATTTGTAAATTTTAATTGAACAGTATTTTATTAAGTACTGCGAGTTGTAGAAATTATCCAAATGATATTTTGATGGTTTAAAAATAAAAGACATGGAATGGTGCATTTTCAAGGAAGCTTCAGATTACTTGGCTGTCAAGAACCTGTCTTTATCTAATAAATTGACAATGTAGTTGCATGGAAATGACTGTTAGCATAAATTAATCGAAAATACAGTACTAATGAACATGACTTAAATATTTTTTGTTTAGCTAAGATAGAAATGATAACATTAAACATGGTGCTGCATATTATTAAAATTCACAGTAATTATAATGTTAGTTTGGTATTTGGGTTAAATCCGGTTTTCATGCAATAAAGGTGCATTAACTAAATGCGTTTCACTTTTTTTTTTAAATTTAGTATACAAATCACAGTTGATTACAAAGAGCATCTAAGTACTGTACATTTAGATTTCTCAATTCATTTTTATTTGAAATTTGGAAAAGTGTGTTGACATGAAGAAATGATCTTTAATGTATTTTGCAACTTATATTGAGTACAGGCAGGAACATGTCTAATTTGTATTTAAAATTATTATTATTGATTTTTAAAAATTGATACTATAGTGTTAAATTTAATATGGACACTTCAACAGGAATACACAAGTAGATACTGTATATGTAAATACATGAAGCAGGCCTAGAAAAATAAAAATGAAAAGAAATGGTAAAGTTTAATGAAATGAAACATCCTTTGGTAGAGTGGTGTTTCAAAACAAGTCTCAAACCAACTTGATTTTTTTTTATTTCTAGAATATAGGCAATTTGTGCATTAGTGCTTCCAGTGGTGGTAATTATAATTATCTGAGTTGTCACTTGTTGAAACCTGTAGCCATTATTAATGAGAGCATTAATGTCTGTAACCCACCAACAAGTTACCTGTACCCTGGTAGCAACTGTAGTGTAATTGTGTATGCTCTGTTACAAATTATTTTCGATAATATCATTTTTACTTTGTTTTAGACATGAATGTGTGTTTGATAGCGCTTAATTAAAATTCAAGAATATATTGAGACATTGCTTTTGTCTCCAATTGAAAATAATGTTAAGTACTTTAGTGTATTTAAAGAGTATTTTTTATGCTTAATAAGTTGGAAATTGTGTGTATTGTGATATAGTGTACAGGGGACCACCCAAGATGCAAGTGGAAAAAACTAATATTTTTCTTTAATATGTACTTCTTTGTAATGATTTGCATGTACACTGCAACATAACCAGTTTATTTTATTAGTGTATATATATATTCTTTATTTTATATGCGTTAGAATGTGGTGTGTATATGACGTGTAGCCAATAACACATTAAGACTTATGCACTGAGAAAAGCAGTTGTGGTGTGCTACTTCAGAGTGCACAGCTTGTATATTATAATAGAATTAAAGAAATATTGTTACTTTTATACTTCCATGTGTGACCAATTCTCTATACAGTATTAAAATGTGAATAGATTAATTATCTTTGATTTATCTTTGTAATTACCCTGCTGTATTTTAAATGAAAATGTTCATATACAGTCTAGTGTATTTAGCTTACACATGTAGGCACAGGAAATATTGTGCAGGCTGAGAGCTTTCCCCTGCTCATAGCTCATAGTAAAGAAATACTTTCATTCCCCCAATCCACCAGTGGATTGACAGTTGAGAGGCGGGACCAAAGAGCTAAAGCTCAACCCCCACAAACACAACTAGGTGAGTAGTAAGCCATACCCACTAATTTCCCTGGAATAATACCCACCAATCGGTTAACATCCAGGGGCCAGATTCACGAAGCAGTTACGTAAGTACGTACTCTGTCGCATTCTCGATTGTGCGTCGAGAACGAACCCGACTAATACTGAATCCCTCTAATTACGACGTTTCACTAGCTGCAGTGTATATACATAAATGTGCGCACTATCTGTACACGTAAATACAGTATATTATACCTGTATACATTGTAAAGCAGTTTAAGGGGCAGTGTGGGACAAGCGTGCGTGACCTGGGCTGACCATTAGGAAAGCCGGTGCGCGCGCAGCTATACACGCTAGTCTCTAGTCCCTATATATCACCCATATCCGTCCTGATGATTTTTTTCTTGCTAGCTACAGCTAGCTTCAAGTCTACACTAATCCTTCATACATAATATAAGGTAGCAGCACGTTGCTGCGTATAACTTGTATGTATAACTATTGTATGTACTAGCTTTATCTATAAATCCAACATTGTTTTCTACTCTCATAACCCAATGTACCTTCTTGTATAGAAATAAATAAATAAAACAAATTATTATATATAAAAACCATTATTATTATTTTTGTCATAAATGTAGGCTTCAACTAACATACTTATACGTAACATACGTATATGTTTTGGGATAAAATCATTGCTTATATGGATGTTAGCTGTTAAATTATTAAATAACATAAAATAACCTAATAATCTAAGCCTATGTTAACCAGACCACACACTAGAAGGTGAAGGGACGACGACGTTTCGGTCCGTCCTGGACCATTTTCAAGTCGATTGAGAATTTTCTAAGCCTATGTTTGCATGGTATTTATCTAAGCAATTGCAAATCTAAGCCTATGTTTGCATGGTATTTTTTTTATTTGTTTTGTTGAGAGTTGCATGAGGCGCCTCAGTGACCATCTTGGTAACATTGTACAAACCTCAGTGTTGCCAGAGGCTCTTCGCCTAACTCAATAACTTCACTCTATATTACAACCACCTACAGCCAATTTTAACGCTCTAATATTTTTTATATTAAATATCATTAAAGTTAGATTAATGTTGGATGTAAGGAAGAGCGTGTGAGGGTGAAATAGTGTGAGTTATGGGCGAGAGTTGCGCTTGACGCTGCTCGGCTCTCTTGGTGTTGTGGCGACGGCGCGCGCTGTTACCAAGACAACATGGCCGACAATTATCACCAAGATGACTTCCAAGATGTTAAACCCAACTTGGGCTACTGGTTCAGCGTGGAGGAAGCCCTGGAACAAGTTGTCTTGCACGAGGAAAAAACGGGTACCAGATACAGCTTCCTGAGGGCCGATGCCAACTTTGGTCGGGCAAGTGAGTCTCAGCTATAATACTTTAAGGGGGGAGATATATATGAGGAGGCGCTCCAGGGGTGAATATCTCTGGTAGGAAGGCGTCTTGGGACACGGGTAGCTGTGGCAGGGGTTAAGGAGGCGAGGCAGAGAGGTAAAGAAGGCTCGTTGGTGAGTGACAAGGTTGTGAGGCGGGAGATGAGTGGTGGTGAGGGTGGGAGTGAGAGGTGTGTCGCGTGAGGTGGGAGGCGGCAACACTGCTCCCTCCCAGGTATATGGTCCTCACTCCTCTCTTACCTCAACCACTTGGGCTAGACGGTAGAGCTATGGTCTCGCTTCATGCGGGTCGGTGTTCAATCCCCGACCGTCCAAGTGGTTGGGCACCATTCCTTCCCCCCGTCCCATCCCAAATCCTTATCCTGACCCCTTCCCAGGGCTATGTAGTCGTGGTGGCATGGCGCTTTCCCTGATAGTTCCCTTCCTTCCTGTCACACGGTGGAAGACGTAATACGTCACTAACGTACCATGAGTCTTCGTGAGTAAGCTGACCTGACGTGGGTCCTTCAGCCATCATCAACACCAAGTTGATGGTTGAAGTGATGGCTCTCAAATCCCTCATGGAACAAAATCATTGTTAACCCTCGGTTACCAATAAAGTTACCTTTAGACTACACAACAAGCCTTCAGTAGGGAACCTTATAAAAGCACTTGACAATATAACCTGGAAATCTAAATTCAACAATACACGGGATATAAATTCATTAGCAGACATCTTTCTCTCCAAAACTAAGCCTCTAAAAAATAAAAAAAAAATAAAATGTTTATTCAGGTAAGGTACATACATACAAGAGATTTTACATAAATTGATTGATTTATAGATGGAGCTAGTACATACAATGCCTAAAGCCACTATTACGCAAAGCGTTTCGGGCAGGAAAAACATTAATGACTAAAAACTTAATACTATTGAGTATAAAGAATAAAATGTGTTGAGAACAAATAAAAATAAAGATAAAAAAGGGGGAAACATGGCTGAAAATGTAGCACAAATACAATTAGGTTGACAAACAGCGTTATTTAAGAACTACAACACACACTGTCCTCTCCTCACTAAGCAAGTTACTGCCAAAAGATTAAACAACCCCTGGCTCTCAAGTGGCAAACTTAAAAGCAATTAACAAGAAATACGAATATGAAAAAAATAGGATTAGACTAATTACAAAAGGAGAACTTAAGAGATACTCATCAATGCTTACCAATATAATACGAAGAGCCAGAGCTTCCTTTTATGAGAATAGATTTAAAGAAACGCGTCTACCAACATCTGTACTGGTGCAGTCATCGGGAGGACAAACCCTTCATGCAAACTGCACCTACTAACAAAAAGAAGAAAAGAAGAAGCAAAAGGAAATATGAAAAGTACATGGAAAGCCATCCCTAACATCCTAGGGTCTAAACAATAATCACATAACAAGCCGATAAAACTCTCCAAAGATGGTTACACACTTGCAACAGACTAAGATATTGTAACTGAATTCAATAGCTTCTTTTCATCGATTGGTGCAAACCTTGCCAGAAAAATCCCCGAGATCCAGACAATGTTACTGCTGTACATTATCTCGCCGGCAGCTATCCTAACACTACTCCTTTTACCAGTCAGCCCGACAAACCTTATATCCATAATTCAATCACTTAAAACGAAAGCTGGGAACATTAATGAAATACTGTACCATCTTTGATATATAAGAGTGCTGCCCCCTGCTCTTACACAACCCATAGCTCTGCTATTCAACAAATCTCTAGTGTGTCATACTTTAACCGGTATCCTTAAAAATGAAAGTGACGGCAGTTTATAAAGGAGGCAGGGTGGAAATCAGTAGTTATACAAGTTGGTCAACAAACAACATTCTTGGAAAATGCAGTAGCAAGACATGGGTTGACATTTAGGGAGTAAGGTAGGTTACATGGAGTTTAATAGGTAGTACTGTTCCTAGTTTTTCTAAGTTGAGAGTTGGTGGTTGAGAGAGGTACAGCCTTTGAAGTGATTAGGAAGCTCATTCCATATTCTGGGTCCCTTGATTTGCAGAGCATTTCTAGTTTGGTTAAGTCATACTCTTGGAATATCAAATAGTATTTGTTTCTGGTGTGGTGCCCATGGGTTCTGTTAAAACCTTCTAGTCCTTGTAGGACATTGTAGAGCAGGTAGCATAGTAGTGCTCCTGGGCGCAGAGGCTGTATCTCTGTGCTGGCCTGGTGCACTTCCTGGTGTAGTGGGAGTACTGGTAGCACTTGAAGCACTGCCGGAGCTCCTTGAAGTGTTCCTTGATCACTTAGGTGGTTGGTATGGTGATTCCTGCACACATAAGTCCATAGTCCATGGTATGGGTCGCTGCAATGGCCGTGGTGAAGGTCACCTTCAGTGTTCATCTGCAATTAGACCTCGGCATTGGAGATGGTTTTTGACCGCTACCGCTGTCAGCGTCAGGGTTTTGGTCGTTAATGCTGGCGAGGATGTTGTCGTCGTCGCAGTCGGTGATCCAGGTTCTGATATTCCTGCTGAAAATGGTCCTGTCTGCCAGGTAGCATCATGGTGTTGTGAGGGCGAGGCCGGCTTCTTGCAGAGTAGTGATGGCGGTAGTGGTGAATATCTGCTCAAGGTCCGAATCGCTGGAGAAGAGCAGGTGAATACCTTCTCTTGTCTCCAGGATGTAGGCCGGAGAGACGTCCATTCCCTGTATGAATCGTAGTGAGTGGGGTGTCATGCTTAACACAGTGAGAGAAGTGAACTGATGATGGCATGTTTTTTTTTTTACTTCATCGATGCATGTCACTGAAATATAATTGAATTTATAACTTATATTTTTATATGTAATGCATATACTGTACTATATTTATATGAATCAAAGAGTGAATTTATTCAGAGTCTGCAATCTACCTTCTTTAATATATGTATTCTACAAAATCTAGATGATGTACTACACCATGAATACTGTACTGGCTTGACCATGCTTAGTTGATTTCCAGCTTGGAATAATGAAGACTGCCGCATACAGTGGGAAGAGAGTGAAAAAGTACCCTGAAGGAGAACGGCTGACCTTTGATGGAGTCCCTTTCGTTGTTCTTGGAACCAAACATCTGGGTTGTCAGTTTGGTGTACGGAATCCTTGCAAGAAGGACAAATATTTAGAATGGAGAAAGGTTAGCAGAATATAGTTACACCAGAAATGTAACTGTTTTGCATTTGGCTGTTATATACTGTAGATCAAAAGGAAGTAAATACAGTAGCTGGCCAAATTTCTTGGGGTTGAGTTTATATTGCAAATAGGAAATGGAAACTATTCATGTCTTATACAAATACTGTACAGTACTGTATTACAAATACTGTATCTTAGTTGTTAATATCTTGTTATAACATTAAAAGTAACTCTAGATGTTCATAAAGTAATTTATAAACATTAAATGAATGTACAGAAGAAACTATCCTTGGAAAAAATGGATTCTTATAATACTGTACGGTATATGGATAATGTGTAATATGGATCTTGCATATATAAGAAGAATACTTTAGTACTAATATAGTGGATATATATTTAAAAGTATTTGTGCATAACTCAGTTGTATTTGGTTATTCCACCAACAGGACCAGTGTGAACAAATAAGTCCACCCAGGAGAGGCAGCTGCCCAGCTAAGGTTGTACTGAAGGAAGTTATCAAATTTCCAGATTATAGAGTACGTGTGTATGTTGTGTTTGGTGTAATGTAATAATGTGTAGTATTCAACAGGTAAAAATAGAATGAAGAATAATTGGTCATGAGTAATGTACTGAATTGTTTGTTGTACCTAATATCCAGAACTGCACTACGAGCTCTAAAAAGTCTAGTGTTCTTATGTTCTTATAACAAGTTTGTAGAGAAACGTCTGCTCTGGCTATCTTCTCATTATGGGAAGCTCCTGGGGAGAGAGTAAAATATTGATCAATTAAAATATACTATAATATATAATCTTTTTCTAATATCTAATTTTGTTAATGTATTTTGATTGCAGATTGACAGCAACACCAATTATGAAAGAAAGAAGTGGTCTAAAATGATACGTGATGATTTGTTATTAGGCAATGCTCGTCCCCAGCAAAGAATATATGTTCAGCTTCCCAACAGTGATGCTCATGTTCACACTGTCTTAGTAAAGGTACAACAATTTTCTTTAATGTACATTATTTCCTAAAACTTTTAAGTCTGGTATTTTTTAGTTTTGTTTTAATATTAAGCAATATCTATTAGCAGGTTCATGATATAGTAATTATCTTCATCATCATCATTCCATTTTGCAAAATTATGGGGTGGGGGAGGCACTTTTGTAGGAAGGATGAATCCCTCATATTAAAAATGATTTTGTAATAATTTTTCACGTCATATGCTAATTATATGCATTCTGTAAACACATTTTACACAAATACATTATTTATAAATTCTGAAGAAATTAGTTTTTTTATATTTCTTTATATACAGGTTTTAAGAAATTCTGTAATTTTGTTCAAGTTTTATTGTATAGTTAGTTAGTTTAATTATTATGCACCTCATACTCATCCTGTAGGTAGTAGTGGAAAGGTTATTCAACTACATAATGGGCTCAGGAGTAGAGCTCAGAATATTTATGTAGCTAAACACATAACATTGATGAACTAGTTAGCGTTTAACTTTTCAGTGTTCCAGTGACAATAAAATGCACCATCCGTACTTTGACAGTAAACATTCCAACCATCTTGAAATTCCAGAAAATGGTTATTTTTTCTGAGCACAGTGTGGGCATAGCTTATCAGGGCACTAAGCAAAGAATCAGGGGAACCATCAAAAGATCGCCTCAGCCATCTCCCTATCACACAAGATGATAATTGCTCTGCTTGTGAGTATTTTCACAATGACTTTCAAATTACCTGCTGGAAAAGTGTAAACATCAATTTTTTTTCAGTGATATAGACTGATCATGTGCAAACTTCTCTATTTTTTATTTTTATTTATAATAAAATAAGTACAGTAGTGGGGGAAATGGGAGGGAATGGATCAAAGGGGTAAACAGAGGATAATGTGGTGAAGGTGTGTGGGCTACAACCACTCATTTTCCTTGTATACAAATTGAGATGTTGTTTTTATCTTGTTATCAGTACATAATTGTATCATCTAAATTATAATTGGTCTGATGAACAAATCCACAAGGGCCGTGATGAGTGTTCGAACTTACGCCCGGGATGATCTGGGCGTAATATAATTGGTCTATTCTGTGAGTGCCCTTCACTCTCTTACACGTGAACTCAAGTTGTAAAAACACAATACTTGCATCTAAAGGCATTTGTAGAACACAGTTAATGGTCGACATATTTATTTCCCAAAATGTATGGCTTCACTAAATCATCAAAGATGCTATTATGAGTCGAGTCACTGATAAGCAATATAATTACTGTACGACTGACTTCCCCTGACATGTTCCTAACATTTAAAAGAAATCATAGGATACTACCACTCTTAAAACTCACCAAGGTCTGAAATAGCTAGTTGGTTGGGATAGTCTGGTCTAGGCCACACATGGCCTGTAAAGCCCTCAGTCTAGAGGTTCTCAATGTCTGAATCTGAATCAGAATTCTGAATCTTGAATCCTGAATGTCTTTCCTTAAACTTGCTCTGCTATTTTGGGGGGGGGGGGAGCTACTGAGCCAAGCTTCACTCGTTAACGAATCCTAAGGCAACTTCACTATCAAACAATGACAAAGCAGCTGCTGTTTGTTGAAAAACCTGAAAGCACACCAAAATGTGATCCAGCACAATTGAGATTAGTAGATTCCAATATCTGCCTTGTCATTAAGTGTGGACCGCAAGTCCTGACTTCTTGGTAAAGGTGCAACTTTACAATCTGTAGGTGTGACCATGCATTGTCTTGCAACACTTCCTGTCACTGACAATCTCCTCTTGTCATACTAGACTCAACTCCTCATGCTGTATTTATCTAACAGTGCTCTACATGATCTTACAATGTTGAAAAATATATAAGGAATGTTAAAATGTTCATAAATATTCATTTATGAACATATACTGTACCACATAATTTTTGGTCTCAAAAAACATTTTGACACCAAATTTATTGTTATAACTCCAAGGTTAACAGAGAAAATTTGAAAAGAGTACAGTATGAACATTTTGGGTGTCACTGAATGGGACCTTGAGATGCCCAGAATGTTTACAGTTGGTTATATGCCGATGGATTGAAGCATTAAACTATTAATATATACATTAACAGTCTCTTGGTAGTTTTGGTTAGTTTAGCTTAACAGGTTACATAGTTGTATAAAAGGTTCAGTAACTGGATTACACTGTTTATAGTGTAAGCAAGTTACATTGGTGGTTACCAATGCAGTATTTAATATGCCTCATATTTGTAATTAAATTTACATGGGTAGTGATATATATATACAGTATTGTGGTACATGGTTACCCAGACACATTAGTACACACCGATAGGTAGTTTTGTAAAAAAAAAAAAATCACTTCCTCAATTCAGAAAAAACTTATAATTTAAACAATTATGCAAATACTGCACTCACCACGATGGTGATCTATGTAATAAGTAATAACATGTATTCTATGTAATAAGACTTTAGACATTGTTGTACAGTTTCTATACAGTACTTACAAAATACATTAGATTTTTGCTTGAACAAAGCAATTTATTCTAAACCTTCCCATTGCATCCAGTTTTGGATGTTTTTCTGTGAAGACGTCTGGGGCTAGGAGGGAAAGAATGGCATTTTAGTTTAGAGCAAAACAGTTTGCTTAGGTAGGGACACTACTAACAGGACAGCTTTATCTAGACAAGTCACAAAATTGATAAGGTAATTGGTCTGAGAAAGTGGCATTCAAATACCTTTTCATCTGTTTGTACATAAGGTTTCCTGTAATAATGTTATGATGTAACACAGAATAACAATGAGGTTTTGAGGCAAATGTTATAGAAAAGTATTGTTTATACAAATGTATTTATATCATTGCAGAGAGTAAATGAAGACACAGTCAGCAAACCCAACCCACCCCACTGTTTAATCTGCAATGCTAAACTTTCAGCATCGACCAGATCTGCTATTGCTATATTTTCTGGGCAGGTGAGAATTTTATTGGTATGCTTCATTGTTGCACATTCATGTAAATAAAGAACTAGGTACATATTTGTTGACCAAACCACACACTAGAAATGGAAATGACGACGACGTTTCGTTGTCTCTTCTATTTCATTGTCCCATTATCAAGTCACACAATCGACTTGATAATGGTCCAGACGGACCGAAACGTCGTCATCGTCTTCTATTTCTAGTGTGTGTGTGGGTTGGTCAACAGTTTTCAGCCACGTTATTGTGACTTTTCATCTGCATAGGTACATATTTGCTAGTCATATCCTGGAAAGACTCCTTAGCCCTTAATTTTCTAAATTGTGTTTTTGGCAATCACAAACATTTAAATGAATAGAAAAAGCTTGAATAGATACTAAAGGTCTTGTATAGTTTATTTATACATACTATACAGTACTTGAAAATTTATAATTTTCCCAGTAATTGTCATGTTTGTACTGTACATACTACAAATCGATCACAAAGATTGCACTAAATTATCTGAACCTAACCTAACCGAGGACCCACGAATAGAAAATATGACAGCCTATCAATTTTGTGAGCTGCTATGATTTAATGTTTTGGCTGTTGGGGATTTATACATCATAATACGATGTGCTATTCGAGAGGACAGGTTGGTTATGCAGTGCTTTTATTAATATTCCCGGGATGAACATTGTATTCTAATTGGTTTGCATGAAACTAAAGGTAATAGGTCCATTATATAATATAGAGATGTTCATCTATGTTTTTGTGTGTGTGTGAGATTGTTAAAGGAAGAAACTTGATAGCACATATAAATTCTTTTCCAGGTCCGTACTTCACATCGAAATTTGGAGTTGCACTCTATCCTGGGAGAAATTATCAACCAAACTTTGGAGGAAAATTTGCTACATTCCACTATCATTTGCAGCAAGTGTTTCAACCTCATTGATGATATTGACTCTATTGAAGAACAGTTAATTAATAAGAAACAAGTAGGTTGCATTGACCAAGTATGGCACTAGTCAGTTGTGTGAATATAGTACTTTTTTTTTTTCCTCTGGAGAGCCCCTCCAGCACCTCGGAGCTATACCGGGCTGATGTGTATATATTAGACCGTGGCAACCTAGAACTGCGTCAATCGATGGAGTTCTAGGCCTACTGGGGACCACGAGCCAGAACCTGGCCCCCTCAGAGAGGCACGAGGAGCAATGGCCTATAGATACCCCCATATACTGTAGTTGGAAGCAGTCTATGTCTGCTATCTACCAGGCCAGGACCCAGAAAGATAGGAATCCCAAACCAAACTACAGATGGTTAAACATTGCAAACCGAAAGCCGAACGAGCAAGCAGAACTCCGCAGTCAGAAAACGAGCAAAGAAGCATGACGTCACCATGCCTTGCACGTCACGATTCATCCGGGGTTCAGGGACTGGCTCGGTTTTGTTGTGGGGCAGCATGCTTACCACTTTTGATGCTTGAATCTGGTGCCTCGCACTTTTACACGCCTTACTCGGGTCATGGTGACCCGTTTGCTTCTGTATTAGGGGTTCGGGTTTTGGCTTTCCTTGATGACTGGCTGGTCTGGGCTTCCAATCAGTCTGCATGTCTGCTCGCCAGGGATTTGATTCTTTCTCAGCTCGCTGGGTTTGGGTTCTTGGTGAACTGGAGGAAGCAGTTCAAACTTACTTAGGAGGGGAACCATTTGGTTCCCCTCTTATGTTTGAACTTGGCTGGGTCTTGTGCGAGACTCTCGGACCTCTTCCTTGTCTCTCCCTCCAGCGGTGTTGCTGCAGCTGTGGTCTCGCCTTTGGCTGTCTTTGGAGGGCAACCAGGTCACTTGTTGGTTGCTCGTGCAACTGTGCGGGAGTCTGAATTTCGCTGTGCTGATCTACCCGTCATGTTGGATCTGACTTCGGCGACTATTCTGGTTCCATCGGGGACGTCCCTTCCGCCGCTGTTGCGATCGCTGGGTTCGGACCCTGGGGGCCTTACGTTGGTTACTGTATCGCCAGCTTCCTCTTCTGGTTTTTCGAGTTCAGTGGCGTGGCGCCTACCCAAGCCCTCACTCGATGTGTTCACGGATACCTCGTCTCTTGGCTGGGGCTTTGTGACCAGTGCTCATCAGGCTGGACATAGTCGGTGGGGTCCGTCTTTCCGTCGGACTTGCAGCACAGTGCAGGAGTTCATGGTGGTGTGGCTTTTGCATCAGAGGGTTCGTGTTGCTAGAGGATTGACAATTCGGCTTCATTTGGACTGCTTCCCGGTGGTTCATTGCCTGAACCGTGGAGTGGGGGCGTTCGATGCAGTCCTTGGCTCTTGGGGGCTAATCACTTCGGATGACTCGTCTGCTGAGTTCTTGGGGTTTGACTTTCCCGGTGGTTCATTTCCAGGGGGTGACCAACGTTCAGATGGACGCCCTGTCCCGTTTCATTCCCCTCTCAACGGAATGGATGGTTACGACGCCTCGTTCCTTTGGCTCTGCTGAATGTTCCTGCATCCAAAGGTGGACCTCTTCGCATCATCGTGGTCAAGGCATCTCCTGGTTTATGTGGCGGCCTTCCCCGACTGCAAGGCCGTTGGGGTCGATGTCTTTCGACTGGACTGGTCGAGGTGGGGCTACCTGTACCTCTTCTCCCCAGTTTGGTTGTTGCCCCAGGTCCTGGCTCGCTTGGAGACTTACCAGGGGAGAGTAGTCCTGTTGACCCCTTGGTGGCCAGCCCAACCTTGGTTTCAGGCGCTGCTTCCTCAATGTCCAAACTCGAGGGTCTTGCGTTCCGCCTCTTTCAGCAGATTGGTTCGGTCCAGTGCGTGGCTGGTTCCATCTTCTCCGATCTTCACGTCTGGTCTTTTTTGACGTGAGTTTACTACCACTTGTATGGTGATCAGGTGGCTTCATTGATGGTGTACCATCTGCGAGTCTCATCTTGGCGACAGTTTGAAGTTTCCTGGTGGTCCTGTCGGCATTTCTTAATTATTTGTAGGTTGTCTCCAATTTCTGATCAGGTTGTTTTGTCCTTTCTCTTTAGGTTGTTTCAGGACTGTCATCTTATGCCAAATACTGTCACCTCGTATCGTGTGGAGCTGGTGGAGCCGCTTCAGCTTACGTTTAAGGTGGATGTCACTTCTGCTCCGTTCCGCAAACTTTCTAGGGCGTTGTTTCACCTCCGGCCTGCTCATGCTCCGCCTGAGCCGTCCTAGTCGTTGGACCGGGTGTTCTTTTTTTTTTCTCTCTCCTCCTCGGTTTGTGGTGGCTCAGGGGGCATGCTAGGATGGTTTTTCTAAGGCTCTTTTTCTTGTTAGCATTGGCTAACAAGGGGGTCGGGTTGGGGAGCTTCATGCTGTCCTTCGGCGCAAGGGTTTCTGCTCTTTCGGTCCTGGTGGTCATTTTGTTCGTTTACTGCCATTTCTTTTTCTGGCGAAGAATGAGACTGCTGCTTTCCAGAGGGGTCCTTAGGCTGTTGATGCTTGGTTGGTTCGGCCGGGGTGCATCATGATTTGTATCCGGTTGTGGCTCTTCGCCGTTACTTGTGTGCCACAGTCTCCGTGGCAGGGGAGGCGTTTTGGGTTGACCCGGTTTCCCTTCTTCTCTGTTCCAGGGTGCGTGTCTCCCAGGTCATCCGCAGGATTATTCAGTCCAGGCAGCCTGCGGTCTATTCCTGTGCCCATGACGTTCGTATGTTCGCATGGTAAACACGATTATATCCACATAGAACTATTATATCCTTCTTTGCATTATATATGTAAAATCCAGGTAATAATGGCTTAAATTGTCATATGATGATAAGCTAATTGCCCCGTGAATAAACATATGATGATAACTGCTGTCTAAGGGTTAAGATTTGAATTTGAGGGAAGACGTTTTTGTATGTGTGGCCACCCTGCTCTTGGGAATGTCTTTGGAAGGACCAAGAAAAAAATATATATATTTTAGTCTTGACAAACTGTCTTAACATTTGTCTTGAGGGAGCAAGATCAAGAACTCTATATGGGAGTAAATATGCATCATTAGTTGCAATATGGAGCTTAGGTGAATGAGACCATGTGTTTGTATCGTTTGGGTATATAATCAAAACATCTAACCCCCACAACTCAAGTTAAGGAAGGGGATGATGCTTCAGTCCATCCTGAACCATTATCAAGTTGTGTCAAGAGTATACACAGTGACAAATTATAATGAAGTATTTATATGAAAGCATTTTGTAATTTTTGTATACAATTGTTATTGTTATATCTCTGCTTCCAGTTAGTTGTCAACAGATATAAGAGAACAGTGGCTGAAATCCAAGGGCGTCCCGAGTCTCCAAATAGCTTTATGCTGGAGGACGATGAATATGATGAGGTGTCATATGGTGAGAAAATGTCATTTTATTTTTTTTTTTATCGCCTTTCTATATCTGTTGTCATTCTTGAGTTTAATTTACATGGAATTCTTCATTTGTGCTCAAACTTCTCATTTCCCAGCTGTTAAGGGAATACTCTATTGCAGTTGCTCACTTCTGCATATAAGTCAGTTGTCACAGCAACCATCATTCTCTCTTTGAAGCTTCTTGTGCATTCATTTAGTACAATATTATCATTTTTGAAGTGTCTTAATTTGCTTATTTTCCCAATTCCAAGGAACATAAGTCTACATAAATTGTGTATATTCCTGTTTTACTTTCTCTGTCTAAAGTTATGGAATTTATACCCATGTTTTTCTGGTAATACCCAGTTTTTAAAAGATTGTTGCAAAATAAAAAGCAACATTATGCCCATCATTTGAACTCCCAATTAATCTTACTATTTAGCCTTCCTTTTCTTCTAGTTCTCTCAATACCACATTAGATGGGAAGTTTGCATATGTGTTTTAAAGACCGAATGATAGAATTGGAATTAAAGAATGCTCAACACAATCTTTTTTGACATAGGTATTGTTTTAAGATATATTAGCTGAAAATTGAAATTTATTGAATAAGAATACTAGTGTATGGTATATCTGTTATTTTTTTTTTTTAAAGTGTCTAATGAAAAGTGTTTCTTAGGGAAAAAACGCGGTCGGGGACGAGGTCGAGGAAGACCACCAGGTCGAGTCCGTGGAAGAGGGAGAGGACGTCCCCGTGGAAGACCAAGAGGCAGCAGTCCCAAGAAGTCTCTAGGAGAATGCATAGTGAAACTGGAATTGGAGCAAGCTGATGATGAACTTACAAATGTTACTTTCTTTTCAGCCTTAAAGTCCCCTCATTCTCTGAAGACTATTAAGAAGGAAGATATAATGGTGAGTAAAAAACATCTTACATCTTAAGATTACTTTTAAAGCAAAAAAGAAAGCTTAATTAGAAGTTTGTTATTGTTACCTGCATTGAGGATGCCTTACTCTACACTACAGTGTAGAGCAGATGCCTTACAGTTTGTGTAGAATCAGTCACATAATAAAATAAGCAAAATCCTGAAAGGTAAGGGTAATTAACAAGTTAAAATGCTAAGCTAGTATGACTAGCACATGGAAAGGATATGAGGACAAGGATCTTGGATAGGATGGAGGTAAGGAATGGTGCCCAACCATTTGGACCGTGGTGTGCCTGACCATTCCCTCAACTTGAAGCATCGTGATCCTACCCCTGCCCCCAAGACAAGACTCCAGGTCCACTGTCTTTCCTGTTTTTCTGGTATGACTTGTGCTTGTGTGTTGAGTCCCACTCCACACTTCTTCCTCTTCTAAGTTCCACAACTGCTTCCAGTCTTTAAACTCTAACACCTCCACCAGCTCCACGTCTTCCACTTCTCTACAATCTGATCCGAGGGCGATCCTCTGGTATCACCGACCAGCATTTTCACCCTTATTTCTCGGGCTTCCCCTACCTGCTGTATACAAGATACAAGATTCTTATTTTAGTGTACAGTATACTGTACACCTCACCTGGCGAGGTGATTCGATGAAATATGTCCCAAAAATTGACCACTGAGTGCTGTTGGGGGTTGGGTTAAGGGTCTGACACCTGCCAATCCTTATGACAGTCATTGTGGTCTAGTGGGTAAAGTACTGGATACGTTAAGGTGCATAGAGCTCTGGCTGTCTGGGGGTCGAATCCTTCAAGGGGTAATGAGTTTTCGGTTATAATGTTAATATATATATATATATATATATTAATATATAGTATATATTATATATTATATATTATATATTACAGGGAATGGAGTACCACCTTTGACTGGAAGAAGGGGGACCCATAGCCTAGGAGGAAACCACGCATAACGCATTAGAGGGAATGTTTGGATCCCCTCCAATACAGTTTCTGTGTGCTTTTCTCCTACCACCCCCTTCCCTTTTTTGTGCTTTATTATGTATTTGATGGTTACAAGATATATATATATTTATATATTTATTTATTTATTTTACACACAACTGCATAAGATACATAATTGAACGGATAAATTGCATGTCACATGAAATCTTAGTTGTATTTGGATTTTTTATCTAAAACTTTATTAAATTAATTTTACATGGGGTTTGGTGCCTTCTTTTGATAATTACCTTACCTTACCTTAATTTTACATGATTGTTGATTAACACTGATAAGTTATCTTTTCCAGAATGACCTAGAATCAACTGATCAGAAGCCAAATAATGAAAATATAGAGATTTCTGAAGTGAATGGAGATGATTTGACTGAGGATGATGTTGGAGAAGCAGACATGCCAATAGTTGATGGGGATGTTGCCATGGAAATCCAGGGTGATGTTTTAGAAGTTGTAGAAGAAGTTTTGGAAGAGGAAGTTAAACAAGGCAAAAGATTTTCTTGCTCTGAATGTGAAAAGCAATTTCTGACCAAAGCTGCAGTTAGGAACCACATCAAAGTTCACGATAGACTCGATTCATATGACTGTGATGAGTGTGAAAAGTCATTTGCAACTAAGTATCGCCTTAAAGCTCACTTAAAAACTCATGTGGACAGGGACAGGCCTTACAATTGTAGAGTTTGTAACAAGGCATTTTACACACGTTATCATTTAAATACACACATGAGATCCCATGAAGGAGTAAGGAATTTTGTTTGCCAGTTGTGTGGCAAGGCTTTGTCAACACAGAAGACACTAGAAATTCATGCTCTGACACATACAGGGGAAAAACCATTCCAATGTGAAATTTGTGGTTCTACTTTTAGGCAAAGAAGTAATCTACTAACTCACATAAAAGCAACACATTTACAACAAAAAAATTATCATTGCCAAATGTGTCAAAAATCATTTGTAAGAAAGAGGCTTTTGGTATATCATATAAATAGTGTTCACACAGGCCAAAGGCCATATAAATGTGAGCTGTGTAATGCTTGTTTTGTATATCCACATTATTACAAAAGGCATTTGCGGAAGCATACGGGTGTTAAACCACACAAATGCCATGTTTGTGGTAAAACTTTTGCATCGAGAGAGAACCGTAATGCGCACATGTTTATCCATTCGGATAAAAAGCCTTATGAATGCAAACTTTGTGGTGCAGGTTTCATGCGTAAGCCACTGTGTGCAAACCACTTGGCAAATCATGGCCACACTGAAAATGCTGAGGCCTATATTATTTTTAATTCTCCAAGCCTTCTGGTTGGTGGTCAGGAAGAATTAATGGTAGCCGAGGACGAAGAAGCAGCCCGTGCTGTTCATGCTGTAAGGATGGCTGAAGAAGCTAGTCCACAGGAAACTATAGAAGAACCAGCACAGGTAATGCGTGATACTAAAGTAATGAAAGTAATGTCAAGACCTTTGCATATTATTGAAACGGATGATGCTACTCGTTATGTTATTCACTCGGGAGACCGCGTTAGAGATGAAAATATGGAGCACTTTTTTGCTGCGTTACAGGGGCAAGTTGTAGAAGTACGTTCAGAAGATTTCTAATGCTGTACTTACCTTTTTGCTCATTTTCCTTAGACGAAATGTGTTAATTTCACATTACTATTACTTATTTAAAACTATATAAATTTATTTGTTAATTTGTTTTCTATATATAGACCCATTGTATGTGATGTCATGCAACCACATGGATTTTATTGTATGGGATAAACTACTAGAAGAAAGTTTAGCATTAAATGAGTGTGGAAAAATCTCTATATACAGTGAAGCCTCAGTACTCAAACTTGATTGTTTTGTACCTGGATTGTACCTGGATGAGGCTCTAGGAGTTCTACTTCTGAAGCCAGGCTTGATGCCAGGCTTGACTTCCTGAAGACCTTTAAGTGCCAATCTGTTCAAGTACCAAACCATTTTTTTCCATAAGGAATAATGTAAATTGGATTAATCCATTCCAGACCACACAAAATACATATATGAATACAATAAATACATGAAATAAATGCAAATACTGTATATTCTCACTTTAACTGCACTTTGGAGAGTTGATGGCATATGTGGAAGGTGGTGAGGCAGAGGAGGAAAGATGATGATGTTTGGTAGTAAGTCCTCTAACATAATAACTACAGGTAATTGGTAATTATACTTCTGGAGTTCTTTCTCTTTTTCTTTTTTTTTCTTTTTCTGTTTCCTTTTTGAGACACTCTGGATGTTTTTCTTACAAGAAACTTGTCCAATGGTGATTGCTTTTGCATGCATTTTAAAATGTTTCTAAAGTGGTACATAGCATTGTCATTCAAGAGGTTTATAAAACAGTTTGTCACAGCTTTGTCACGGTGATATTTTTCAAGTAAACGTACTACTTTCCTTCCCCTCAATTTTGCACAAATCTCTCTTATTAGAGAACTAGGGACATCCTACCCTCATTCTCTGAAGAAAACTCAGCTGCCATATGTTGTTGCTCCCTCTGAAGATCCTGCAGTTCTTTCATGGTGAGCTTTGCTCTGTCCTCCACATTATCAGCACTAACCCCCAAGCCCCAATGACTTGCCTAGACACACACTATCCCCCACAATAATCTCAAAGCCTTCAAAGTCATTTTCTGCTACAACATTTGACAGAAGTTACAAGATGACTTAAACAAATTGAAGGAATGGTCCAACAAGTGGCTACTAAAATTCAACTGGAGTAAATATAAACTAATGAAGCTAAGTGGAGGGAACAAGAGGCTAGACATGGTACCGAATCGGAGACAAAGTCCTTCGCGAAACAGAGAGAAAGATCTGAGAGTTTAGTGGCATATGCAAGGTTGGCTAACATTAGAACTGCTGTTAGAAATTTTGCGTAAGGAATCGTTTAGAACCTTCTATACTACATACGTAAGATCAGTCCTAGAGTATGCAGCTCCAGCATGGAGTTCATACCTAGTCAAGCATAAGATGAAACTGGAGAAGGTTCAGTTGTGCCACTAGACTAGATCTAGAACTAAGAGGTATGAGTTACAAGGAAAGGCTGCATGAATTGCACCTCATGTCTGGACAGCAGAAGAGTTTGGGGTGACATGATTACCACATACAAAATTCTCAAGGTGAATAAAGACATAACAGTATTTAACACAGGTGGTACTCGTACAAGGGAACATTGATGGAAACTGAATACCCAAGTGAGCCAGAGACATTAGAAAAAGCTTATTTAGTGTTAGAGTAGTTAATAAATGGAATGCATTAGGAAGCAAAGTGGTGGCAGACTCCATACACAGTTTCAAATGTAGATATAATAGAGCCCAGTAGGCTCAGGCACATACACCAGGTTCTTAATGTTGATGGGCATCTTAAGAAGCACATCAACAAACTGGAAAAGGTGCATAGACATGCCACTAAGTGTCCTAGAATTGAAGGACAAGAGCTACGAGGAGAGGTAAGAGGCATAAATATGTCAAAACTAGAAGGTAGAAGAAAGAGAGGCGATATGATCACCACGTACAAAATCAGGAATCTAAACTTGATTCCCGAGACCTGGAACTTCAAGAACAAGAGGTCATAGATTTAAACTAACTAAACAAAGCTGCCAAAGAAATGTAAGAAAATTCACTTTCACAAACAGTGGTAGACGGTTGGAACTAAGTTAGGTGAGGTGGTGGTGGAGGCAAAACCGTAAGTAATTTCAAAGCGTTATATGACAGAGTGCTGGAAAGACTGGACACCACTAGCGTAGCTCTCATCCTGTAACTATACTTAGGTAATTACCAATTGATTGACAGTTGAGAGGCAGGACCAAAGTGCCAAAGCTTAACCCCCTGCAAGCACAACTAGGTGGGTACAGTGCATACATAAACACATTGTGTTCATATATTTTGATTGAATATACTGTAGTTATATGAATGCAAAAGTGGATGTATAAATGTACATTTCATATGATGTGTTGTTTTAAAACTTGAAACACAATTATACCGACTTCTGAGTGACTTATAGTTCTATGGTTTTCTCGACAAATAGAAAAAGCTTTTGAAGAGTTGTCTCCCATTCCTGTTGTATCTTTTTTTAACCATTTGCCTTTATTAAAAAGATCGTCAACCTGTAAAAAACATTTAAAATGTCATCGGTGGTGGACATTTGTGGGTTAAAAGGAAAAAAATTATGGTTGTCAAGTTGACAATCATCAGCACTGGTGTGACCAACTTAAGCATGTTTGTTCATGTGAAACATGCATTTATACATCACTTTTTGTGCATACAATTACATACAATAAGAATACTGTATATGATTACAAGCATTACATCATTATTACCCTGTTTACCACTTTCATTGTTGGTGAGTTAAAAGTAAAAGGTTATAGATATTAAATAATAAATCACGAACAAAAAGTTACTCATCCATTCATTATCATTCCAATACAGCATCATGGATAAACAAGTGCTACCCGATACCAGCATTTATCCACAGAAGCAACTTTTCGCTTGACAAGACTAGACGTACAGTGCTCCTTGTAAATTGTCATTTTCATTGTTTACTATTACACTTAAAAGAATGAGAAATTTTATATTTATTTAAGATTTTAAATATATTTTATAAATATATTTAAGACACAAATTTATCAAAGTACATTTGTGTACACATTTCTAAGTTTTGTCACCCACATCTGCAGGAGTTGACATAAAACAGCTGTTCGTATGACATCAATGCAAGGGCTCTATACAATCTTGCACTATGTTGTAGATAAACTTATTTAAAGTTTGCTTTTTACAGTGGGTTATCATAAGGGATTTCATATAAATACCTTATCTCCTTTGCTTCACACAAGCACACTTGCCTGTCCTTCAGTTTTCATGACACATCTATACCAGTTAACCTTCATCTTTATATTTTGCTTAATTTTTTAGTTTACTCTTTCGTATTTCATGACTTGCTCTTTGAACATGTTTACTGTGTATCCTGTTTATAGAGTATTCATAACATATTCAGTGCAACCTAGAAAATCAAGACTACTGTATATTGTTCAGGAATGTTAAAGTACTGTACAGACATTTATTACTTTTTGCTATATTTATTTTTGATCGCAAATAATGTACCACACTCGCATATTTACACACAAAATACAGTACTGTATATAAATATTGATTTTTTATTATAATATTAAAAATTTAATAAAATCAAAATGTTTTATTTACCTTTTTGTTGGGTAGCCATATCCTTGTTACCCAATGCCAGCAAAGTTTGATTTGGTCTACAATTTAAATGGTAAAAATTTGCACATGATCTTGCCTGCCTTACTCCCCAATAGGAAGAAAACCCGCTGGGTTGTTCATCCTGTCACTTGTACCCAGACACAGCTGGGACTTGCTTAACTGTCTCAAGTGAACAGCTCCTCAAACATGAAGATTAACATCTATCAACCCCTAAAAGCTTGTACGATGTGGACCGGTTAGTGTCACTTATTCAGTTAAATTATTGGCCACACTCAACTTTATTAAGCAACATGCAGAGACTACAAGCATTTTACCTGTGGGCCGGCTATTAGTTTCAACTCTAAATAAATATATATTTGTTTTTTGAATTTGCCGCCGAAAAGTGCAGAATCTAAAGTCAAAATGTTTATGCTGTATTTATAATGGTTTACAAGACAGAAATTTTGATATTTATCATTTGTTATACTATTTCAAGCAGATGTATATTATTCCAGGAGGTAGGTGATAGTGAGTGAGAATAGTTTGTGATATGATTGTTTACGTGGTGTGAGGATCAATGTGGCGGCGACACGCAGCTGCTCCCTGCTGACACTTGCCGCTCTGCACACACTCCACCTCCACCACGCCACTCACATCACAGTTGCAACATTCCAGTAAAATGATGGATACATTCATGGGGTTTTCAGTTCACATGGTAAGTAAAGCCACAGCTAATGGGAGGAAGTTGAGCAGCTGTGGATGTTTGTGGCCCCCTAAGGCTGCACTTGACATATGTTGTTAGCTCAACACTTTACTCATAATTCATGTCGGCCTTCGCAACGAGATTCATTAGACTTTAGCCCAACCACTTTGGCTGGACGGTAGAGCGACGATCTCGCTTCATGCAGGTTGCGTTCAATCCCCGACTGTCCAAATGGTTGGGCACCATTCCTTCCCTACCCCAAATCCTTATCTTGATTCCTTCCAAGTGCTGTATAATCGTAATGGCTTGGCGATTTCCCCTGATGTTTTAATTAATTAAATTAGACTTTAGCTTTTAGCGTGGAGGATGTCTGCTTAACTCTTCAGTCGAGTTAAGCGCAGTTGGATCTAGTCAATGATTGTTTATTGTGTGTGTGTGGGGGGGGGAAGGGCAGCCAGTGCATATGGTCGAACACCTTGTGAGAATCTGACCAGATTGTCAATTGGGTTAACCCATGTGTTGTTTCCACAATGGTCGCCCAAGTTAAAATCGGTGAAAGCCAAAAGAATATTGTTGAAAACATCTTGATAACTTATTCAACCAAAAGTCCTAGTTTTTTAACATTAGGTCAGGTCAGTGTTTTACCACTGTGCCATGGGGACTTCATATCTATGGGAAAATTTTGAATGCTAAAACCGGCATTTGCCTATTTTAACTTGAGCGACCATTGTGGAAACGCATCACATGGGTTGACCCAATTGCTACTTGGGTCAGATTTCATTATTGTTTGGAACAACCCATGGAACCCACCTACCCACCAAAGACATTACTGCAGTTCAAAATAAAATTAGAAAAAATCCACAGGAAAATTTTTACCTGAATTTATTTAATGTCCAACATCTCTAGTGGCCTTAATGGGGACAGGATGCCATCAGCTTGTGAAAGGTCCACCCCCAAGTTTTCCTGATTTTATCCAGCTTGACTTTTAACTGCAGCAATGTCTTGGCATAACAACCTGACCTTGGAAGTAGGTACCCTGGAGGTAATCACTTCAAAACCTCTACATAATTATTGCTATTATCTACTTCCTATCCCTAGTTAGGTTAGGTTACAGTATATTAAAATAGTGTATTATTCTCAAATGTAGAATGTAACACTAAAAAAACTATTTGAGTGTCCCCCCCCTCTACCATTTCATTTACAGAAAACTAAAGTCATCACCGTTACAAAGAAAACAAGTTAAGCATAGACTTTTTATACTTTTGACATTATAATACAATAAAGTTTCAACTTTAGAATATCCTCTGTTTAAGACAAAGGTTAACTTGCCAGTTTACAAGTAGATTATTTTTAAAACTATAATATGCTTTCAGACCATCGCACATATCTAGGTGTTTAACTAGGGCAGTTGGCTGGTCATTAGAATCACTTTGCCCTGAGAACAGCTTGCATTTATAGCTTCGGCAAGTACCATAGAAGCTCACTAATCCAGACTGTGGAAAGGACCCCCAGCCTGATTAGCACTACTCCAGATTAACGTACTTTTTCACCAGGAAGTCCAAAAGTAGCCATTTCCAACAATTTTGATACCACAAACAACAATTTGAATTGCTGAACCTTTCTTTCCTGCTGGGTGGGTGGTTAGCTGCCTGGCTGGTAGGCGGGCAGATATGTGGGTGAGTGGGCAGGTAGGTCAGACACCCACCCCCACCACCCACCACACTCATACTCCTGACATGCACACACCCACTTCAGCCTCCCAGCTTGCCAGAACCCTGCCTGATTCCCTCCTTTCCTGGTGGTAGTGTACAATGAGTGTTGGGCCCAGCATTTCACTTGTTTCTCTCTTGGTGGTAAAGGTTCAGATGTTATATTCTGAGGCAAGTCGACCCTTGGTTTTGGAGGTATTTTTAGGCTTGAAACACTCTATCAGTATACACTGATCTGGCCAGATATCCGATGGCCCGGCTTCTATAGACATTTTGGCTGGATAGGAAGGTAACTTAATCCGGCCATGATTTTTGCCAGATTAGGGGGTTTTCCGGATAGAGAGATCCCGGATTAGCGAGCTTCAACAGTATGCAGTTCTGAGGGTTTATAACCCTATGGGTGAAAATTAATCTCCAGTTTTCTGTCTTAAAAAAACAACAACATTATTTTAAATGTTTAGAAAACATAAATGATGTGCACACACACACATACACAGGAAAATATCTATATGCTGTCATCAAAAAGTGAAGTGCATCAAGAGGTGTAGTGGAAGCCACCTTCATCAAAAGCATATATGACAGTGAATTAGAACACAAATTTCATAGCTCAAGGTACAACTGGGTAGATCTTGGTCTCATTACAGATAGGTAAATATACAGTATTCTGTATATTTTATAAAATTATTTTTAATTTTGAGATTTTAATAAATGTAACTTCTTGAAACTTGAATATTACTTAATTTTTAATATAATGTCTTACTCTTGCAGGACTTCGAAGGACAGAAATTGGCAGAGAGACTGTTTCAGATAATTGTAGTTGCATTTGGAGTAAGTAGCATTACTACTTTATTACGGTTGTATTTGGTGAATTATAGAGTACAGGACTGTAAAGCATACAAATTTTTCTATGGGAAGACTAGGTTTACAATTGGTAAAGTATATTTTATGGGTATAAAGTTAGGAAACATATGAAACAATTCAACCAAAGAGAAAATACTGTAGCTCTGAAATGAATGCAAATACAGTATATACAAATGAATGCAAATACAATTCATGGAAGAAATAAAGCATGCAGAATACAATATTGTTTATTGCAGATAAGTTTGCAATAAGACTTAATGATGATAAGATAACATGGCTGAAGAGTTGACACCAAACCCGCCACATCTGAAAATGAAGACCGACACTGTTTCGGTCCTTCTTCGACCATTATCAGGTCGTGTAATTCATGAAATTCATGACTCAAAAATTTATTTGAGGGCCACTAACACACTAATGGCCTCGACAAGGACAGGAAGCTGATGGCTTGTCAAAGGTTTCCCCATTTGTCCTGATTTTTTATGGCTGTATTTGAAAATTCAACAGTTTTGGTATTTACTGCATCTATGGGTAGGTGATTCCATGGGTCTATAACCCTGTGGGTAAAAAAATCATCTGTTTTTAGTCCTGCATTGTGGCTTGTTCACTCACACACACCGGTGAGGGGAGCCGGTGGCCGAGTGGACAGCACGCTGGACACGTGATCCTGTGGTCCCGGGTTCGATCCTTGGGGCCGACGAGAAACGAGGGGCAGAGTTTCTTTCACCCTATGCCCCTGTTACCTAGCAGTTAATAGGTACCTGGGAGTTAGCTGTCACGGGCTGCTTCCTGGGGAAGGGGGGGGGGGGTAAAAAAATAGTAGTAGCAGAAACAGTTGATTGACAGTTGAGAGGCGGGCCGAAAGAGCAGAGCTCAACCCCTGCAAGCACAAATAGGTGAATACAACTAGGTGAATACACACTCGCATTCAATCCAACGACACTCGTGGATCCATTTGGGTACAATTTTTCATCAAATTTTGCACCAGAATTGCATGTGCATGCATTGCATACTGCACGGGCCGTGCTGAGTTTTTACAAATGTTAGAAAGCTGCAGGAACACGCAAGCCATAGATCACTAAGAACTCTAGTTGACCCGGCCAGGATTCAAACCCATGCCATCCAGGATCACCCCTAAACGTACACAGTACCGTGACCACTGCACTAATGATCAATGCACCAATGATCAATGCACCAATGATTCTTAGTGATCTATGGCTTGCGTGTTCTTGCAGCTTTCTAACATTTGTAAAAATGCAGCGTGGCTCATGCATGTCCCAGAATTTGATGGAAAAACTGTACCCAAATGGATCCATGAGTGTAGTCAGAGGTGGATCAGTCGTGGAGCTTAGTAAGCACCAGGACTGACCAATCCTTATAGATGATCATTGGTGCAGTGGTCATGGTACTGTGTACGTTTAGGGGTGATCCTGGACGGCATAGGTTCGAATCCTGGCTGGGTCAATTAGAGTTCTTAGATAGCTACTGATATTATGAAGCTTTGTACCTCTAGTCCCCAATTATTTTTATTGATAAAATTGTGTGGATTGATTGAATTGTGAGAGCTGTGAGGAATAGTCAGTGGTGGCAATTTCAGCAACATGGGTTTATTTGGCTGGCAGCCTAGTCCCTGGAAAAATCTTGGGATCAGTCATTAACAGAAATTGCCAAATGTCAATTATGGAGTCTTATTTAATAACATAATGTATTCTATCATGAACATTATTAAAGATGAGAACTTGTATTAATATTTGGTTAGGTTATGAGAAACCTCTTGATGTATTTTTAGTCTGTCCACATTGAATCATTCTGAATTCTTGAGGCTCCAATAATTGAGTAATACTAGTGTATTAATACTGTATCACTCATTCTGTGGTGTGGTTTTGTTCTAAATACTGTATATAGGGTGAAATATTGGAGCATGTAAACAGATTGACTGTGTTATTATTTTCAGGCAGGTGGTTGGCTGTATGGATACTATGTACAAGACTTCTTCATCACTGTTCTTACCCTTGGTGCTGGCTTTGTTCTGGCTTGTTTGGTTAGTAATGCATTTTTTTTTATTAATCTTTTATTGTACAGCAACAATGAGAACAGGTGATAGGTATTATAAAATTGGTTTGTGCATATTATATAAGGCTAACTTTAATTCTTGAAATTTGGTGACATAAAATTAGACAAGAGATTCTTTATAAATGGGTCATTACTAGTGTTCAGGGATATTGGGACAAGGTTTCCACTCATTAACCTTATCACTAAGGGTTAGGTTGGTAACTACAGTTACTATGATGTTATGCTCCTTGTTGCAGGAGTTTTTGTATAATCTGTTGGGTATTTTCTTACCAGATACAAATACAGCAATAGACTGGATAAAAATTGTCTTTGAAATTCTGTAGTTTTACTTGTGCTGCTTCTAGCAATTACTTAAAAGATAAACAAATTATTTAAAATTTCAAGTACTGTATTGTGCATAGACAAGGTCTATACTATTGTGTTAGGGTGTACAGAAACTAACAGATTTTGTGATTGTATTGGACTTCAGAACTGAAGTTAAAACTTAAATTTACCCTGAGAAAAATTTTGATGAATGTGCCAATTTAAACTATTGGAATTTGTATGGGGATTGTTTCATAAGAATAGAGTATTGTAAAAAAGCCAAGCACTATTTTTGTGAATATTTTCTTTAGGTAACACTGCCTCCCTGGCCAATCTACCGACGTTACCCCCTCAAGTGGGCTCCCTCTCAAGAGGCGGCAGCTTCAAACTCTGCTACTGAAAATGCATCGGGCAAAAAAAAGAAGAAATAGAAGTCTGTTTTGTCAAGAGTGATTAAAGTTCTATAACTAAAATTCAAATTTTCATACATATTCAGTTTTTCTTTTGTTGAATTCAAGAAATTTTTATAAAAATTTAGTACATTTTCATACTTGATGGTTTTGTTTAGTTTTAGGGTCACACTAAACATAAATTACTTGTTCCTGTAAGCATCTGTTAAGATTTATTCCTTATTGTAGCTAGTTAAAGTAATGTTACATGACACGGCAAAATGTACAAACTGGTTAACATACTGCTTAGCTCAAATATACTGTTCTAACCTTATTGACATATACTGTGTAATGGATTGTGACCCTTGGTTTTACTGGTACAGTAATGGGTACTAGAGCTGAAAGGGTTTCGTACTAAAATGACGAAAAGACATTTGTTTTACGTTTCCTACTTTAAAAATGTAAAAATGTGAATTTTGCACCAGTTGCCTTCCCTCAAGACCGATGCCTTGATGTGATGTGGGTTCTTTAATCTGAAGGGCATTTGAAGAGGGACCATGATGTTCCTCTTCTAGCTTAAGGTAATATAATAGGTGTGAGGTATAGTAGGTATATGTATAATAGGCATATGTATAATAGGCAATAGGTACTCACCTATTTGTGCTTGCAGGGGTTGAGTTCTAGCTCTTTGGTCCCATCTCTCGACCATCAGTCAACAGTGAGAGGTAACCGAGGCTACTATATAACCTGTGTGTTTTCTTAGAGATCTGTATATTTCCCATGTCTTTATTTGAGCTCGAGTCTGTCCAAGAGTTGTAGCTTCAAGGGTCCAACCACTTTGACTGGTTGGTATAGTGGCGGCCTTGCTTCTTACAGGTCTGTGTTTAATCCCTGATGTTCCAAGTGATTGGGCACCATTTATTTCCATTTTATTTTAGTTCATTGTCAATGTGTCCCTTTCAAGTGGTGTGAAGTCATACTGGCTTGGTGCTTTTTCATAATTACCTTGCCTCCAGGGGCAACATTCTAGTCACTGATCAGTACTGGTATTTAAGACTTGAGTATCAAAGATAACTGAGGGGGGTGTATGTGCTTAGGGTAGATTTTAATTCCAACTACCAGTTTGGATCACTAATGGAAGCTCTCTTCAATTTCAATAATTGCCGAGAGTTTAACCAGTCTGAAATTTCAAAATAATTGCGATATATTGAGTACAGTGGTACCTCGGAATGCGATTGTCCCTGTATGCGAGGTTTTCGGAAGGCGAGCAGTATTTACTCCAAAAATTTGTCTCAGAAGGCGAGGGTTACTTCGGGACGCGAGTTTGTTGATACGCGTACAGGCCGACCTAGCGCGTGGTGGTTCGGCGATCGTCGCCCCTCCGCCCCTCAGTTTACCATTGTCTCGCGCTCAGTGACTACCCCCACATCAATTCTTCTCGCGGATTTTCAGTGTTTTGTTGGATTTTTGGTGATTTGTCTATACAATTTGTTATTATATATCTCACCATGGGTCCCAAGAAAGCCAGTGGTAAAGATAAAGGCCAGAAAGCCCATGTGAGGATGACAATAGAGGAGAAACAAGAGATCATTCGGAAGCATGAGAACGGTACACGTGTTGTTGAACTTTGTAGGCAGTACAACAAAGCCACATCAACAATATGCACTATACTTAAGAAGAAAAATAAGATTATGGGTGCTAAAGTGGCAAAAGGAGTAAGAACATTAACGGCACAAAGACCACAAATACTTGAAGAAGTGGAAAAGTTGTTATTAATTTGGATACACGACAAGGAGTTGAGGGGTGATAGTGTTTCGGAGGCCATTATTTGTGAGAAAGCCAGGGTGTTGCACGAAGACCTTCTAAAGAATACCCCTGCAACGAGTGATGCAGATAAGAAAGAGTTTAAGGCAAGCAGGGGCTGGTTTGAAAAATTTAGAAAGAGAAGTGGTATCCATAGTGTTACAAGGCATGGGGTTATGTGATGTGATTATGGAAGGGGACTCCCCTTCCAAACAGTAACTCCTCTCCTCCTCCCCACCATCTTCTATACGCCTACAGCACTCGACAGCAAGGTAAGTAATAACTGGAACACAGTTTTGTAGGTTTATTTAGATGAATTAGGTAAATTAGGTATAAAAATTTAGTTTGATGTGGGTTTTTTGGGGTAGTCAGGAACGGATTAATTCATTTCCCTTTATTTCTTATGGGGAAATTAACTTCGGAATGCGAGTTTTCGGAAGGCGAGGCGTCTCCAGGAACGGATTAAACTCGTATTCTGAGGTATGCCTGTACTAGACTCAAATCCCATGGATATTGTTGCTTTAGTGGGCATAATTCACTTTAAACTCAATCAGTTCCTCTTAAAACTGAACCATAACGATGGCAGATGCTTGATAATTCAAGGTTTGATATTTCAAACCTAATTCCCTAGGTTTGTATTCTAAGGGCAGAAACTCGAACATGATTCATAGCTCAAAATCTGTGAACCTCTTAAAAATATGCCCTCAGCTTTGCTAAATAGCTCTGCACAGTCCATTTTTTATTCAATTATCAGGTGGATCATGTACAGTATTTGAATGGCCCTTTCTTAAGACAAATGGTCATCTCCAAGTGACTTACGAAAATTGGAAACAGGACTAGTGCAAGACACTCCCTCATGGGTGCTGCCTTATTTTTGCAATCCCCTTAATGGATGTTGCCTTGTCCTGTGAAAGGGCCTCTAATGTGTTACCCTCGTACTAGTGTAATTAGCTTCAACCCCCTTCTCTGCCTGTTAGGACCCCATTTAGTTCATCAAACCACCTGCCATAAGATGGCTTAGGTTGTCCAGGCTGAGGTGCAAGGGAAAATGGGGTTTCATCTACCTAATCCCTCGGTTCAGTTGATGCTCTGGGTCTTTTCCAGTAGAATTGTACTCGAGCAGGCTGATCCTCCTGGCTCTGGTGGCCGGCTCGACCTAGGTTTCCTGTTCTTCTGGCACTGGTCAAACCCTGGCATTTTTCTGCAGCTCCACCTCTTCTCAGCATATTAGCCCAGCAATGTACCTTGTTGGTTTGATCTCTGCTCTACATCTGGAATTTCTAACCATACAAATGGTTTATCACAATTTGTATAGTCAGAATTGGCCTCAACAATCTTTTCCTTTAGTGCATTCCACCTGCCAACCATCTGTGCAGGGAACGAGAATTTCCTTTTATCTCTTCGTCTCAATTGCATGTCCAGCTTCCACCTATGTTAGGGGTGCCATAGGCACAATCAGAGAACACTGTATAGACATAAGAGGTTCACGGTTGTTCAACATCCTCCCAGCGAGCACAAATATTGCTGGAACAAATGTGGACATCTTAAAGGGAAAACTATATAGTTTTCTTCAAGGAGTGCTGGACCAACCGGGCTGTGGTGGATACATGGACCTGTGGGCTGCTCTAAGCAACAGCCTGGTGGACCAAACTCACAAGTCAGGCCTGGCCTTGGGCCGGGGTTGTGGAGAACTACTACTCCCAGAATCCCATCAAGCAGGTATGTCCTCTTATCTTACTTCTCTTTAATTTAAATTGGCTTCCCTTATCTACTTTATTCCCTGTCAAGATCTTGTGTTTTGGCATTGGTACCATTTTGCAAGTTCTCTCATCACCGTCTGCAGACTTAGACCCATTGGTGAAGATGGAAATGGAGTGGGAGTGTGAAGAAAAGTGTTCAAGGAAAAGGCATTTCAGAACTGTAGGAGGGAATAAAATCTTTAGTGATGCAGGTTAGGGATTTACAAAATGTAGGAAGGGGGACCCTCCACGTGGACAAGGACGGAACAACACGAGAAATATTGGTAATACGAACCGAAACAGAATCTTGCAGGCAAAACAACCAGACAGAAAGAGGGATGTGGTGAAGAACAGGAACTACAGGAGGGGTAAAAGTCAAAGCACAACAGAGGTGAGCGAGGGTGTTGTAAGGACCCACGCAAGGTAGAAGACCGTAGTGATCACAGCGGTCCTGGAGAGATAGGGAGCCAATGTCAACATAGAAGCTGGGGTAGGAGTTGAACGAAAGGCACCAGAGCCGAGGCACAACCCAGTATGCTGCAAGGCATCAAGATGGCGAAGAGTAGAAGAAGCAGATGAGTAAGCAAAGCAACCATAATAGAGTTTAGACAGTAGTAGGCATCCATCAGTCTCAGGAGACTATGATGTTGCGCTCTAGTTGTCAGTCTGAAGTGGCCTCACCAGGGCGCAAAGCCAGGGTAGGTTGATATGGAGAAGCTGTTACCCAGGCAGCAGAAGGCCCCTTCCCCCTCTCCACTGCGCTGAAAGTCTCCAATGGAAAGACGAATGCCAGTGCAACTGGTTCCAGCGCTGTCGCAGGAAATGAGTTCCATGGTTGACCTCGAAGTTGGTGAAAAAGGGCACAGGGACCTCCAAACCCGGAGACCGCCGTTGACGGGGCTGATGAAGAAACATCATCATCATCAGAAGTGGAGTTAGATGAAGAAACATCTAACTTATATATTATGTGAGAAATCTTAAAAAAAATTCTGATAAAGAAAGATCTAGGGGTGGTTCTAGATAGAAAACTATCACCTGAGGACCACATAAAGAACGTTGTGCGAGGAGGCTATGCCACGCTTTCTAACTTCATAATTGCTTTTAAATACATGGATGGCGATATACTAAAGAAATTGTTCACAACTTTTGTTAGGCCAAAGCTAGAATATGCAGCGGTTATGTGATGCCCATATCTTAAGAAGCACATCAACAAACTGGAAAAGGTGCAAAGACATGCTACTAAGTGGCTCCCAGAACTGAAGGGCAAGAGCTACGAGGAGAGGTTAGAGGCATTAAATATGCCAAAACTAGAAGACAGAAGAAAAAGAGGTGATATGATCACTGCGTACAAAATAGTAACAGGAATTGATAATATCGATAGGAAAGATTTCTTGAAACCTGGAACTTCAAGAACAAGAGGTCATAGATTTAAACTAGCTAGAACTTCAAGAACAAGAGGTCATAGATTTAAACTAGCTAGACACAGATGCCGAAGAAATATAAGAAAAATCACTTTCGCAAACAGAATGGTAGACGGTTGGAACAAGTTAGGTGAGAAGGTGGTGGAGGCCAAGACCGTCAGTAGTTTCAAAGTGTTATATGACAGAGTGTTGGGAAGACAGGACACCACGAGCGTAGCTCTCATCTTGTAACTACACTTAGGTAATTACAACGAAGTCAGAAAAGGATCAGAGGTATGCCACCAGACTAGTCCATGAGCTGAGAGGTATGAGCTATGAGGAAAGATTGCTGGAACTAAACCTCACAACACTGAAAGACAAAGGAGTTAGGAGAGACATGATCACTACCTATTAAATTCTCAGAGGAACTGACAGTAGATAAACTGTTTAGCACGGATGGGACACAAATAAGGGGACACAGGTGGAAACCTAGTACCCAAATGAGCCACAGGGACATTAGGAAAGTACTTTTTCAGTGTCAGTAGTTAACAAGTGAAATGAATTAGGCAGTGATAAGGTGGAGGCAGACTCCATACACAATTTCAAATGTAGATATGACAGAGCCCAGTAGGCTCAGGAATATGTACACCAGTTGATTGACAGTTGAGAGGTGGGACAAAAGAGCCAAAGCTCAACCTCAATAAGCACAACTAGGCGAGTACACCATTAGTGGGAATGGAAAATTATAATTATCGTTCAAATTTGAGCAAACAGACTTCTGCTGTCCACGGCACTGAGACGGGTACTATAGGACGTACTATGGTACGTGAGGAAGAGTTGGTGCCTAGTGATAGCTAATAACTGTAAATTTACCACAGGGAAACTGTGAACATTAGTATCATAGGAACTATAAGCATTATGTGACATAAGTACTATGGTATCCCGAGGACAGGTTGAAACTGCCATAAAACAGAGATGGCACCACTCCCGTGCCAGGTAAGTCCACTATGGGCTCACCATAGCCCGTGCTATTTGCCCCGCTCCTGTGCCAGGTAATTTACGGGCTCACCATAGCCCGTGCTACTTGGAACCTGTTCAGAGTAGCTGAATCTATAACAACAACAATACCATGAATATTCCATTGAAGAATAGACATTGCCAAAAAGACAACAGAAAGGGAATGAGAGAACAAATGTAAAGAATGGTAAATTGCAATCTAGCAAAGACGACGGAGTCGAGAGAGTGGTAGGATGGGCCAGAGGCAGACTGACAGAATCTGGAGTGGGAGGGGGCATCGGAGGACAGTCCTCACCCCAAAGGAAATGAAGTGAGGAAGGGCAGAAACAGAGGAGTGTACTTTATCAAGGATGGCCCCCGAGAGAGAGAATTAAGAGCCAAGGGAATCTTCACAGCTGAGACAGGTGATGCCACTATTAAAATGAGAGGAAATGCAAGGACAGAGTTGGATGCAGAAGGCAAGGGATGTATTTACTATTTGTGCCTGCAGAATCTAGCCATTAGCTCTTGGACCAATGTATTGATGCGTTCTTACCTGTCAGGTTTACATTTTACGACAGACAAGTGTACCGGTAGCAATGTACTGGGTGGCAGCCTCCACAGTCTCAGCAGGAGGAAGAATGAGAGCAGACAATGCAAAGATGGCAGGAAGTAGGATGGACAACGGCCTGGACAGACAGGTGTTGTGGAGGGCTAAGAAGAATGATAGGGTCGAGAGCACAAGAAACAGAAGACATAAGAGAAGTGACACGAGGACGAGTAGAAGACTAGGAAGGAAGGAAACACCAGGCAGGGAATCATGAAGACCCTCTGTTTCAGAACGCAGAGGAGCAGAAGTTGGGAAGTTGGTGGAGGTGTTTGGGTCCAAGGAACTGGAAATGGTTGTGGATCTGGGAAAGGTTGAGAAGTGGGACGCAGTACATGCTGAAGATAGAGGGAAGACGATGCACCTGGCATCTCGCCTTAGGGAAAAATAAACAATCACAATGTTTTAAATTAAGAATGGCTTCCTCAAACTTGTAGTGCACATGTGGGAGAAGGCAGGGTGGGAGTCACCACTATTGATGCAGTGAGCTCGGGAAGATGAGAACTCCTCAGAATGACCCGAGACTACACAAGGGACACAGACACCTCACTTGTGCACTTCAAAGACCATGTCCTAATCTCCAGCGCACATGGCAGAAGCAAGGAGAGGGGCTGTACTCCTGAACGTAGCATCTGGCACATGCAAGATTTATGAAAGACAGAAAGATCCACTATCAAATTGCTACAAATTTGCTACACAAGGGGGTCGAGTGAACGTATCAATCTGGAGGATAGAATGACATTAGGGCTTGAAGATATATTTAATATCCTTGTGGCAGTCTGAGGTCCCCATCACAAGTCATGATGTGGTGTGGGAGAATAACTGTGGCAATGCTGCCATTTAACCAGGCATTTTTTGAGATCCAAACTGGGGGTCTCACCAATGCAGGACACGTAGCCAGGTGGTCCGTTGCCTCTTGAGAAGGGGCTGCAACTACATGTTCCAGTTTGGGACATAAATGAGGTACATTGCATATTCAGATGCACGTTTCCATACAACAAAAGTTAATATATCGTAGTCAGCATAACTATTTTGTAATTACCAGATATGATAAGGATACAGCTTACAGGGATGACTATTTGTAACTAAAAATCTTGCCATACTATATTCTTAATTAATATCCCTTGTACCATAACAAATAGGTTTATTGTCTACTGTAATGCCAAAAAGAACATTTGAAGTCTGGACATTTACCTACCTTCCTTCCTCTTAGCTCTCAATGTTTTAAAAGTCCCCAGTACAACTCATATTATTTTAACAAAAGTCAAGGAGTTATAAAAATTTCATTACAAATAAAACTTCAATAGTATTTACTTCTCCATGTCTATTTTTCTTGCACATCCACTTATCACATATAGGATTGAGAAACCACTAATTAAATGTACACAACAAATAAGGCATTTACCTTATATATTTGATTGGTATACAAGTAAGAGGGAAAAAAAAATCTATACTACAGGTTCTAGGGCAGATTCATTGGCTAGGATTAAATTACGCTGAACACACAACAGCTTTGCTGCTGCTCTTCTCGCTCCAGCTGCTTGAGCAGGAGTCTGTGCACCTATAAAGTTACCAACAAACTCTCTGGCTGTATCGGTCTGAGGTGACGGCTTAGGTGCAGTGATAGCCAAGAGTTCTGCATATGTGAATGCATCTGGTGGAGACAGAAGGGGCACTAAGTTTGGAAGAAGTGCTGGTGGAGTGAGTGTAAGAAGAGTGTGGCTGTATGGGGCAGCTATCAACTCGTGCAGGATGTTCACAACCAGCTGGGATACAGGACTCACAACTCCAGCCCGACTAACCTTAAAAAAAAATATATATACACATGTAAAAATATACATGGGACTCGGTTATTATGTCTCCTCACATACTATATTTCAAGACTCTCCCCCCCCCCCCACCTACCCATTCCCAATAAGTGAATAATGCATTGAGACAAAAGTCTCTAGGATGTCAGTAAGAAAAACCTTGACTGGTTACTGGAAAACCAAGGCAAGTGATGGTAGGATGCCACACACATAATGATGGTTACCAGTTCCTGCAACTGTATTGTGATGATGGGTGCTGTCACCTAGTGGCAGTTTGGGTAACCTTTGGTTGCTAACTAGTATTTAACAAAGTGAAAGCTGCATTTTTTGTTTTCCTTGCATTTTTATATTGTGGCTTAAGATTGACTCCAATGCCTCCATTCCCTGAACTATAACTGGCACAAGGTCAACAGGAGTCTGGTGGGTTCCGATATAGATTCTGGCCTGAGAAGCATCCAAGAGGTCAGTTGCTAGAAACAAATGACAAGTATCAATGGAGAGAAGAGATAAGGAAAAAAATAAAGAGGTAGGAAAGAGAAAGACATTAAGGATACAGCCATAGGATGTAATTGAAAAAATGACTTAATTAAACTATTGTTTCATTATTACCTGTGTCATGAGCATGAGTAGTGACTGAACAGCAACTAAGAGGGATGTTCCATCTTTGGTCAGCCCTGGAGTGCCCCTGGCAATAGCCAGGTCCATTGAGTGAAGTTGGAGGTTACACTCTAGATCCTCTAATTCCCTGTCATGATAAGTCCTCTTTCTGTTGACCCCACCTATCACAGTCACAGATGCTGCTGCTGCCTGAAAAGTTTGTAAAAAAAATTAAAATTTAATAAATGTACAAAATAGGTAAAGATTAATGAAGAGCTCAATAACAGTGTGAATTTTTATTCTCTCTTTTATGACCCATGTTCCACTTTTATATGGTGGATATCTCCAGTAGATTTAAGACAGTGGAGTTTTGCTGGGTTGCCAGCCATATTAGCATGTCCTTAAATGAGCTTGTGACGCTGTTGCTAAGCAGACTATCTGCACTTGTCCCCTCTCCCTTAAAGGTATCCCCTATTATGACTTCTACATAGTTATCCATTCCTCAACCCTTGCCCATTGGCAGGGTCGTTGGTCTTCTGTTACTAGTAACAAACTGCGTGCTCTTAAGAGTAGTGTATCCCCATGGCCCAATCTCCAATATATATAAATACCAATATATGGTATATATGTATCTATGACCAATACTGTATATGTATCCCCAATATATGGTAAATACTGATACCTTAATTACTGTTTTATAAACACTAACCTCAGACTTGACTGGGGCTTGCTGGACAGCTAACCATGCTGATATAATCATCATGACAGTCAGACGAGACAGCGCTTCTGTACGTTGTTTGCTTATTAACTCCCCTAAAAAAAAAAAAAAAATTATATATATATATATATATATATATATATATATATATATATATATATATATATATATATATATATATATATATATATATATATATATATATATATATATATATATATATATATATATATATATATATATATATATATATATATATATATATATATATATATATATATATATATATATATATATATATATATACATATATATATAATATATATATATATATAATATATATATATATATAATATATATATATAATATATATATCTCCATAAAAAACATTAAAACATTCATTTTTAACAAGTGAAAATAATACACTTAAATTACCTGAAGAATTCCCCTCATTGTTACCTGGGACAGATTTCTCAGGTGATCCAAAAAATTTGTTTGATGGTTATGTTATAATTTAATTGAAAATGCCTCAATATCTATTGTTCTTATGTAAGTATACTTTAAGGCTTTGAGTATTTTATTTGAAAAGCACTTTTTTGAACAGTATACAGTACATAACAAAGGTAAGATCCTACAAATTGCTGATTAGAATGTGGTGCAGTTAGGAAAACAGAAAAACTGGAATGGTAAGAACAAACCGTCTCCTACCATTGGTGCCAGTAGACAAAATATGGCCACCACAAAAGCATCATAATCAAGGTTATGGGGCAGCAGATAGGGAGTTTGTAGTTCCAAGCAAATACGTACATTCAAATCGACTCGAGGGATTGAGTATTTTCCAGGATCTTCCAAGCACCAGAATGACCCAGTGTAGACAAGTTTGAAATGTTCCCTGCTGTACCAGAGCGAAATGTTGACCTGCTCTGACTGCCAAATCCTAATCAGGAATTGGTACGATCTTGTCTTAGGAAGCAACCGAGTGGAAAATCTTGGGTAATAATGCAAGTACGGAACTTATATTTACAAGCAAATATACATCATATCAATGTACTAAGGCTATATTAATTTACCAGTAGCTAGCAAAAAGCAATCAGTTTATTGACAAAATATACAACTACTTAGATCTTACCTGAACAAGGCCCAGATATATACATGGGTAGAGCATGTACCAATAAGCTTAGTGTACAACCCACTACATCTTGATGTAGGAGACCATAAATTATGTCCATTCCACGAGTCAGGTCAGAATGAAAGACACTATGCATACCAGCCTGTAAATAAATAACTAATTACAGCTATGAACAAAGTGAAGTGATCATATCTTAAATTTATGAAACTCACAAGGTTCTTTCTTATTTCTCTTAGAGGTCTATTTTATATATTCAGTATAATTTTCTTTTTCATCTTCACTAAATTTAGCTTCATCAAGGATATCTACAGATTAGGACAATAGGCAAGACAACAAACCACCATATTTTAGGTTAAAAGAAACTCTAGGAAGAAATTCATTTTGTGCTCCTGCTAGGCAGACTGAAATGTATAACCAAGGAAGGCTAACGAAAACACTAAGAATGTACTAACCTTAATGAGATCGCAGACGAACCACCTCGTGCCTCCTAAGCGGAGAAGATCCCTGAAAGTGGCTAAAGCCTGGTGTGAAATAATGCCACTGGGAAATACTTGGTTCCAAGTTTCTCTTAAGAGATGAGAAAGTGGCTCTTGGGAGGACAAGAGAGTGTGAGAGTTGTTCTCTCCTGGACTACTGTTGCCACTTCTGTTATTGAAAAATATAATTTAAGTCAATATTTAACTGACTTTACAGGAAAAAATATGTATCACAAATTAAACATTTTAATAAACATTTCATCAGAAATTTTGAGCAAACAAAAATTTAAATATTAATAGTGTCAGTTATATGGAAGGAATGATGCAAGTCAAGATGGATAAAAGTATTTCCAATACTGTATGGATGGATGTATTTGCAATACTGTATGGATAAATGTATTTGCAAGCCAAGATGGATAAAAATGACATGAATAAAGTGAGGCCCTACAAACCTGGTTATATTTTAAGGGGTGTTTAAAGAACATGCAGTATATTAGTAGTGTAAAATTACCATGTACTGTTATCACTAAATCACAAAGAAAAGTGGTTTTTGGATGTCATTGCTTAGCACAAAATAATAAGGAATCTTTCTTATGATAAAGAAAATGAGTCATGTTTACACAAAGAGGCTGTGTTTGTTTTAAAGCACAGACTGACAAATATGAAATTATTCTAATCATCTTCACGATGGGGTATCAGACTTACTTACATTGTTCTTTAACATACCTATTACTGTTTGCAGAGTTTGATAGTGAATGGACTCCCCCTTTCATAACCTGCACCATATTCTCCACAATCTGTACCATCAGTGTTGACCTGATCACAAAGTATACAGTAGTAGTGTATTTGCATAACAAATGCATGGTATTTGAAGGACAAAATAAATCATAACTAGTTAACTAATATTCCCTATAGCACGGTATGACCAAAACAAAACAAATGGCGGCACTTGCGTATGCTCAAATATTTCAACATTTTTATTACCTGTCTTTAAAGTTGTCAAGGGTAGGTATAGATGGATCATGATCACCAAGAGAGGTATGTAAATAATGCAGAAAACTAAGGGGCTCAACTGCTTGCTCTGCATCCACAACCTGTAATGAAATTACAAGTTTCATGTACTCTGCCTGCAACTTTGTTACCAAAATAATATGGCAGTACCCTAATTATAAAGCAAATTTTATATATGTTTAATTTCCTCTGATGGGTAGCATATAAATATATATTTTTTGTTGTCAAACTATAAAATACAAATAAGTGTAATGTCTCCCAGACATTACACTCATCTGTGAATGTGAGCTTCACATACACCACCCATTTAGATATTGTGTGTCATAATTATTGTGCACGATAATTGCCTGTCCCATTGACAGTGCCATTGTGATTTATTGCACATCATCATTACCCGAGTATCTGGTTGGAACTCCTGTGACCCCTTTGCACACCGGCAGTTAGGTTTGCTGTGTTAATGATTGGCTGTCAATCGTGTTAAGTTAGGTGTTTCTCCACGAGTGGATCCGAATCGATTAGTCAGACGTCAAGAGTCTCGCTAATGCAACCATAGCCTTTCTGACGTCAATCTAAAGTAAATCAAACACTCTTTGTATTAGTGGTTAAATTGTAAATAAACTACTGTTAAGCTTTATGCAGTGTTTCTGTTGAACCACTTCTGAATACTGCCAACTATTACTCAAGCCATCAGCTCCAGGTGTCTTCAACACCGAGTTGCCTATTATTCACTGATCTATCAATGTGAAGAGGACCCTAGAAGTCCCTTAAAGTGTTTCAAACATTGAGGAGATTCTTATGACCAACATGGATCAGGACCAGGTGAGGCTAGTCTGAGAAGAGACCCTCAAGGACTAACTCGACCTTGCTCCTAGGCCCTGTACGGTTGCTCTCGTATTTTCTCTGCTGGATTCCGACAGCTTCGTGAAACGTCTGCCATATGTACATTGGTGACGTACGCATTGCAGTCAGGAAAGGAAAATAGAAAACCCCACATCATATTTCTTGTTCGGCAGAATTCACAGTACTGTATCCTAATTACTATTCGGATTAAAAGGTAAAAATGGGTTAAAAAGTGGAATGTGAATTCGTTCCGAATACTCTTTGAGATTCGGCTTACCTGAATCTGAATTACAGAGCTCTTACAGTACAGGATTACAGCAAACTTTTTTTTAACTCGCCTGAACATGGGAACAAAGCCACGTGACCACACAAATAGGGAGACAGCAAAGGTGATATCGAAGTCGGTCGAGGAGTTCCTTAACATGCTGTACTGGAAGTGCTCCTTGTTGTGCAGCACTCACCACCTCCCTGAGTGCCACAGTTGCTATTTGGCACACGTCACTCCATCTAACCATACTGTGGATAAACCATTATACGAGGTAATGTAATACAAAATGCTAAAAATGGCTATCAGACTGATATTCAAGTCTACTGTACAGCATAAGAATGTGAAGCAGAACAGCATGACCATTCAAGTGCAAGAGTGATATGAGGCCATGAAGTGAATGAACAAAATGTACTACTGAATAATAGACAATATTTAAACACACACAATGTAAGTGGTTGGTGTGAAGAATGGAGTAATTAAATGCTAAGGAAAAGGGAAAAAAATGTTTTGAGAAAACATTCACTTTACCACAAAGCAAACAGGAAAACTTTCTTGTCCAACTACTTGGGGTGGACGGTAGAGCAACGGTTTCGCTTCACGCTGGTCAGCGTTCAATCCCTGACCGTCCAAATGGTTGGGCACCATACCTTTCCCCGGTCCCATTTCAAATCCTTATCCTGACCCTTTCCAAGTGCTATATAGTGGTAATGGTTTGGCACTTTCCCTTGATAGTTCCCTTCCTGCCTTACTTGAATTCTAATGAATAATTACCTATACTTATTTCAATATCTAAGACCTACTGATAAATACTACAGTTTACCTGGATGATACAAAAAAGCTTGACAAAATATACTCTGAGAAATAAAGTTATAATTAGATAATAGGGAGGTAATAGTAATTAATGCAAGAATTTGAGCTCTGACAAACTATCACGTGTAGTTAGTGTGTTGAATGAATGAAACAAAGCTGCCAAAAAAATTACAAAGTTCACTTTTGCAAACAGTGTTAGACAGTTGTAACAAGTCGAGTTCCAAATGTATTTGGAAGACAGGACACGAGCATAGCTCTCATCCTGTCATCACTTGGGTAATTATGAGGCAATGAAATGGCTGAAAGAGCAATGTGGAAGTTGTGCTTGTATGGAGGCACTAGTTTCCTATGGTATCCTACCAAGTGTGTCGAGTGTCAATGCAAATATTTTAAAACCCTTTCCTATTATATCTTCCTTTTCTCTAGTATTTGCCACTCCACCTCCAAGCAAGAGGGAAATGGAATAGAGAGATAAAACACAAAGCAATTAGAAAACACACTTGTACTTCATGTCAAGCTCCGAAATATTGACTTCTCTAATGAATTCTTCTACAGCATTCTGGTCAGTGCGAATAGTCATCAATGGAGCTTTGACACGACCTAGCTCTGGCATATTCTCTTTCATCCATTGCTCCACAAAGGTTTCACATTTTTCTGACACTACAACCTGAAAAGAAATTAACTTTGAATACTTATGTAAAAATAATAATTTATTAATATTAAGTAATATTTAATGAGAAATTTAAAATCTTCTCCCAATGTTCCATTTAAAAAATAATTCTGTAAATCATTCCAATACATTCATCTGCCAAATAAATATAAACACAAGCACGCACACACACACACTACGAATATACAAAATAGTAACAGGAATCAACAAAATTGACATAGGAATTCTTGAGACCTGCAACTTCAAGAAGAAGAGGTCATTGATTCAAGCTAAGGAAACAAAGATGTCAAAAAATATTTGCTAACAGGGTGGAAGTAGTTAAGCAAGAAGGCATATGACAAATCATACTGGAAAGATGGGACACCACGTGCGTAACTCTCAACCTGTAACTACACACTACTGTATTTCCATATTGTACACTCCCTCCACACACGCACACAAACACACATACTTTGCTTGTATTTTATATTACATCTCAATATTCATCGGTTACATAACTGGCACCTTTCACTATTCATTCCAGTACAACTATAAAAGTTAATTTTACTGATTATCATTGAAGAATATCTTAAAATCTTAAGAAATCATAGAAGAAAATATGGAATTAAAACATCATATAGCTCTGGAACCCTTGACTTTACATTTCATCAGGATCACTGGTTTTCTGGAGACAGAACTCCAAATAATCATCCTTATACACATCTTGATAGACTGAACTTTACCTCACCCCATCTCCTCTCCAGTGCCTTTTGAATATCCAAGACACAGACAATGCTACATAGTTTTTCTGGCTTGGTACCTTTTAATAATTACTGACTTGCTTCCCCTTTCCAGCCAGGTGACAGTTTCATTTACGTTACTTATCTAGATAGGAACCCAGGGTTAGCTGGTTAGTTGTGCCTGTCCATAATGCAAGCCATAGCTTACAAAACTTTGACAGCCTTGCTCACAATTATTAATATATTTTTAATATCATACATAGATACTATATACAGTACTATATTCTTTTCTTATATATTCTGCTTAATTTTACACACACACACACACACAAATACAAGGTATTCCACACTTACATCAATGCCATATAACTGTACTATATGGCATAGCAGAAGAAAGGATATATCAAACATAAGTGCACGGTTGATGGCCATTTTCGTAGTTTCACCAGGCTGTGGGTCCTGTGGACAGCAAAATGAAGACGAAAAATACAAATGAAATATCCCACACATTACATTTGCATTATTAATGTATCAAAGAAATCAAACAAAATGTCCAAATTTCAAAATAACTCACCATACTTAGCTCATTGAATTTAACAAATTTCTGAGCAAATATATGTAAGCTGCCAGAGGCTGCAGCAGCTGCCAGGAGGAGGTCTCTGCTCTTGCCATTGATAAGGAGATTCATTACAGGTAACACTGATTCCTGAAATATAATTTAACTGTTCACAACTCAAATTACAGGACTAAAATTTAAATGTGAATCTCTCTCCAAGCAAAATGATCATACACCATTATGCACTTGTTTTGTGGAGGTACTTATTATGGAAGGTACTAACATGGAAAGAAAATAAATTTAGTTATGTGAAAAGCAAGCCTACAGAAAGTATGAAGGTAAGGTAATTATGAGGTGAAAGCACTGAGTCAGTGTGACTATACAGCATTTGGAAGTGTGGTGGTGCTAAACTTTAACACAACGAAAGGAATGCACATGACAAAACAGCAAAAAAAAAAAAAATTGACAAATTTTACTCCACTTCTTAGTGGAGAAACAGAATATACTTAGTACAAACAGAATATACATTATCATTATCCTGTTTCCCACTTATGGGGTGGGAAGGTATCTGACAGGCAAAAAAAAAAAAAAAAAAAAAAAAAAAAAAAGGCAAAAGTTTTAGATAGTCAATTCAAAAATTTAAAATATCACTCAGTCAGTATGTGATATATCCACAAAATGTACAGTAATACGATGGCTAGCCAAGCACTGCTACCACTCTGGCAGTTATCTACAGCAAAACCCTCATTGCTTCATTAAGACAGTGTAGAGTGCTCCTCATCAATTGTCATATATAGCATACAATTTGCTCCCCTTCCTGCAAGCCAATTCACTCAGCCTTGTCCCTTACCGTATCTCATGCATTATATATACTCGCACCCAGTTTCCTCACACAACTCTGTCACCATGTATACCCATCTTCTTGACCTTTCTCTATCCAACTTTATTCAAATGCATTAGTATATTTTCTCTTCACAAGTACAATACAGTATATCTTCCTTCGGTTACACATTCCCAAACTACTTAAAAACTCTTCAATATTAAAATTTAATGAACAAATGAGTTTGGGGGGATATTAATAGGAACTGCCTCATATGGGCCAATAGACCTTCTGCAATTTTGCATATATCATATATCAAGTATAATTTGATATATGTGCATATATCAAATCTAACATTCTCAGATTAGCTATGAATAGGTCTGCAACCCTCTTTAGGACACTTGCTTTTATCTTCTGAATAATCCATTCATGTTACCACAGTTCTGCTGTATATACATCACATGAACATCACTACACCTATGTGAATATTAAATCACTCATTACTGCATTAACTGTTACGCATACACTACTTCCAATAAACAAACATTACACAGTGTTTAACAAAACTCAACCAACTACTGTATATGTGTAAAGTGCAGATAGTGCCAATGTTTGTTGCATTGGTTCTAAACTCCATCACATTAATTTTAAATAATCATTGCCCCATGTTGACCAAACCACACACTAGAAGGTGAAGGGACGACGACGTTTTGGTCCATCCTGGACCATTCTCTAGTCGATTGTCACAATCGACATTTTCACAATTGACTTGAGAATGGTCCAGGACGGACCGAAATGTTGTCGTCCCTTCACCTTCTAGTGCGTGGTCTGGTCAACATATTTCTGCCATGTTTTTGTGATGCCTCGTCTGCATCATTGCCCCATACCCCATTCTTTTCTTAACAGGCACTTCCTTTCTTCTTTCTCTTGTTCTTATAATACTTACCTGATTTTTATTACTTAAGGTCTTCAAGATGCTGGTGACGGTGGGCTGTGCACGGAGGACAAGATTTGGGGTGCCTGGATGGGATCCCTGGGCATCATTATTTTGGATGTTGGCCAGGACATTTGATTCTTGAACTCTGCAAGAGACATACATTAGTTATTCATATGCAACGTTTTTGTACCACTATAGCTGAAAACATTAATAATCAAATAAAAATCAATCTCAGAACTAGCCATCAACCTCACTGCTATGATGGCTTGAGCATCTCTCTCCGATATAAGGCTTGTTTTATTGACAAGCTCATTTAGGAGGTACTCCAAACAATTGCAATTGACACGTAAGTCAACTTGGTCCAGGAGCAGCGTCAGTTGAGACAGGTGTTGCACAGCTGTCAACAAGTCCTCAGATTCTCCACTGGTGGCTTCCCCTGCAAATAAAGAAAAAGTATTGAGCTTTCTAAACAAAAACTAAACACTTTCACTAAACACACTTTCTAAACCGGTCTTGCAGTTGTTCCCAAACCAAAGTCATCATTGTCAGAATCTTATCTCCTGCCAGCCTTCCGTTGACCTTGTCCCACACCATGATAAGTCACACTGCAGACAGTTTTGTCAAGGTTTATAAGGAAAGAAAGGTAGTGGAAAGTCTAACATTAGCTATTGCTGAGGGACAAGACTGCTAAAAAGATATGCAAATTATTGTCTTGTTAGCTGCAGTACTTATTAAGAAACCAAGTTACCAGATGACAGCACATACCATTATAACAGTGTCAAAGTCAGCAACCTCTCTTTAAGCCAGACCATCCAAGCAAGCTCTGGAGAAAGAGATCAAAATGTTGGAAATGGAAGCATCCAGGGGTTTGGCTCAGAAAGGAGTGTAAGTGTGAATCCCTTGGAGTGACTCCTGAGCCATCTCCCAACACTGAACAAAGCTATGCAAGCTAGATAAAAGGAATGAAGAAAAACAGGGCACGTATGTTATCCAAACATGAAGTGCATGGTCCAAATGAATGGAAGTTAAACCAGAGAAGAGACCAAAGGTACCCATAGCTGCCCATCATCAGATGCAGCCCAAGGCAAGACACATTAGTGAAGTAGCAAACTGCCAACATATAATTTGACCTCTAGAAACCATGGTCCAAATGTCAAAGCTTAACTACCTGGTGGTGAAGCTATGATAGGTATACTGTGGAATATAGCCAAGGTGTATGGATTTGAAGAGCAGCAGCTGAATGAGAAGCACAGATACTTGCACAACTAGGACAGAGGGTATGATGAATATCAGGGCAGAGGAACCAAGCCAGAATAGGAAAGACAATGATGAAAAGTATGTAAATCATTCATAGCTAAGAAATGAAGTTATAGCCACTGACCAAAACCATCAGGGAGCAAAGCCTTCAGACTTACATCCTCCAAAGGCGGCAAAACCCAAAATCAACAAGGACAAATTTCTAGAACAATGTCTTGTAGACCATAAATGCTTTCTAAAGAGTATGAGAAGGATGAAGAAAAATTACAACCCAACTTAGGAATAGGAGTGTTGTGCATGAGGTAGAGCTCAGGGAATAACCATGGAAGAAAATGTCATGAACACTGCCACAGATGAATGAAGACAATTGAAGTACAAGAAAACAAAGCCAGAAACCAGTGATTGGTTTAGTGATGGCTGGTGACAAAGCCTCAGCACATGCCAGAAACATCTGCTTGAAAACAACATCAAACAGCACCTGGGAAGGTAATCCTGAAACACAGTCATGTCAGATATCTTTAGCCAGTACATAACTAATTATATATGCTGAAAGTCAAATTGTAAAACATGGACAAATCCCCTGTGCTGAAATAGCAGCATCAATGGAAAAACTAGTAAGATGTAGAATGAAGCACTATGGTTGGAAGATGCTAGGCACAAAGTGAAATTGTCAGCTTTTCCAACCCTGTTGATGTGTAAGGTGCTACTACCTGGTGGTGTGAGGAGCATGTAGTTTTATAATAGCAGTTGGTGCAGTAGTGAAAAAAAGGCATTCTTTGTGATAATTAGAACATACAGAGGTTGTTGAGGGTATTGCTCACTTTTTGGTGTAATAGTGAGCTGGCCTCCTCTGTGGTGGCAATTAGAGAAATTCCTGCAAGAAGTGCGAGACCAACAGTTATAGTGGATAAATGGGCCTGAGGGTTGCTTCAAGCAGTAGGCTGTGGGACTAAGTTATCACAAGTCGAGCCTGGGCCCCAGGCCAGGCATGGGGAGTAGAACTCTTGGAACCCTCCCCAGGGTTCCAAGATATTTGAACCCTTGCAATAACTCTCCAGGGTTATCTCCAGATAACACACAACACACTATCTCCCTTACCCTATATATCTCTAGTAAGACCATTTGCAAAAATCTTTGTCAGATTAGAGCAGCAGCATCACAAAAGTGTAGTGTGGGGATACAAGTAATAGTGGACCATAATGGATTATGCTCAGAAGCACCCAAGGTCTTTCAGTTCTGAAAATATATAGCCGAATTACTGTATTACCAGCATAATAGCAAGTGAAAAATACCTCTGGCTAGGTTGCTCATTATCCAAATGTCATTAAATCATGGTTATTTTATAGAACAAAGTCTTGCACCTAACTGTCAGAATTGAATTGGTAAAGGGGTAATTTATGCACCAGATATAAATGGGTAGGAGGCAGTGCATAAACAACTAATATCACTCATTCACCTGTAGCCACTGATAGATAAGCACCTATTAGTACAGTATTTTAGGTACCGCTCGTATTTTCTCCCTTCACACCAATGATTTTTAATACAGTTCTAAAATCTGTCACTATGGAGCAACCTGGCCCAGTAACAATCAGGAGCTTTCTTGCACCACTTTACACAAGTCTTAAAAGGTTTAAAGCCAATATATGAAGGAGTTCTCCAGATATCACATACAGTACATTTTTTAAAGATAAAACATGACAATAACAGTTAACATCTTCATAAACTCACCACTAAGAATAACATGAATAGTGTACAAAATGGAAGGAACTTTTATAAACGTGAAGCCAACCCATTTAAGCTCTTGATAGGGATGGTATTCTGGACAACTCAACCCCAAAAAACTGTTCCTCAAAAGCTCCAGATAAAGCTCCATGGTGCTCAGTCCCTGAAAAGAAAGGAAAATATGCATGAGGCTACACTCCCGGTTCCAGTTCCCAGTTCAGCATAAGGTGCTTCATGTAGCTGAAGTACACACAAACATCAAGTATAAAAGACGAAAAAAACATTGGTTATATATCCAGTTAAATATAATTATACTTAAGTATATTGATGCATTCATAATGGCACATATTTAAAGGTGTGTGTGGAAGACTGGACACAAACATGTATAAAACTACCTTAAAAAACTATAAAACTTTACAAAACTACCTTATGTGCTCAATTGCCTAGTTGCCTTTTTAAGGTATAAAACAAACCAAAGAAAATTTGCAGCTTTGTGGAATGACAACTAGACAAATATATAGACAGTCAAAAGTATTGCCTTATCATTCTCATTCCACTGGTAACTGACAACAGTACACATGCGAGATCAAAATGGAATATAGTCATTGCTCTTTGAATTCTCTGTGGCATTTTTGGTTAATACAAAATCAAATTTTAGTATGAAAATAACTTAAGGATAAAAGGGAATACTGTAATAGATAATATTTATCATCAAAATATATGCAAGACAGGCAAAAATAGATACAAAAAGTTCAAAGTATCTCAAAATATTACACATTATATATATTACTCATGAAACATGAAAAACAGAGTTAAACAAGGTAAATAATACCTGGAGCTGTTGAAGGAGCAGCAACTGGTGGGCAAATGTGGATGCATCACGAGTGGTATGAGTTATTACCTCCAGCATTACGAGACTGTGCATAGCATGACATAATGGAGTGGTTCTGCTGTCAAACTTGTGCTTGTTATCAATGCTCTCCAAGGGTAGATAATCACGCAGTTGGCTGCATCAACAAATTAGCCATAAATAATATTCAGAAAATAAAATAATGTATTTATTCATTAGTTGTTAAATGTATGTTTTCCACAACCAAGTTAATATATACTTCCACACTAGCATTCACATCTTTATTTCCAAAATAAAAAGATAATATGACTGGAAAATTTCACTTACCAAACAGTCTTTATATGAATGTCCTTGTTCTCTACAATGGCACCAGCACCAGCTAACAAAGTCTCAACTTCTACCATTTTCTTTACACAGCTTCCCCAAGTTGCTAAACAATTAATGAAATGGGAGAGACAGATATAATTACATCACTTATATGAAGCACAATGAATGTTAATCAAATAGAATACCTCTACATCACAATTGTACAGTTGTTGGCATGACAACCCACACACTACAGCATAGACACGGGATGAAATCAAAAGTATGACTCACTGAAAAATGCACATCCGTGCACATACACAAATGGAAAAATGTAGTGCACTTAAGGAGCAGGTTGTGGAAGCAAAAACTATTCATAATTATAAAACTAGATATGACAGGGAAATAAGACCGGAGTTATTGCTATAAACAACCGATGGCTAGAAAGGGGGATCCAAGAGTTAATGCGCGATCCTGCAGGTACAAATAGGCGAGTACAATGAAAAATTAAAATTATGCTGTGCTACTGGAGCATAGAAACGTAATACTGCATAATTAAAATTTCTGAGATTAATATCATTCCATTAAATAATGTTCTCTGAAGTCTAGATCACTCTGGATGTTGCAACAATATAAGAATATGAATAATGTGAACGGCAATAATTAAGATACTGTTAGATGAATGCAAGATATAACTAAGGAGTGACTTCAACTGTTTTATATGTACTGTATTGTTAATAAATGGATGTCATTTTGAAAGTTGTTAACCTTTTCACACACACACACATTCTGCTCTCCCATGTTTTCTTAGCAAATGCCTTCCCGACTCAAGTGAAAATGCAAAATGGGGTAATGTTAATACAGTGTATTAATAATGATTCTAATGATGGCATTGATGATGACACTAATAATATTTCAAAGGTGCAACTCTTACAAAAATATGATAAAATAAAGGTGAAGTAGTAAGTTATACTGTAAGTATTACAAATCTAAGAATCTAGATGTAACAACAATAGAAGACAGTTATTCTCACTTGGCTCTTCCCGCCGACCAATTTCCAGCATGCAGGTGAGGAAAGGACAATTTAGGATGTCCAGCATGATGGAAGCTACCAGGCTGAGATTAGTGGAGTGCTCTGGAGCATTGCGCAAATCTAGCAGTTGTTGTGTTGTCCATCCCATCACCTGTTGTTAACAAGATGTTAAAAGCAATATCTTAACAGGTTCTAAAACATCAATCTACAAGAGGTCCCAAATGAGCAACATAAAAAAGGTCCTAATCAACTTAACAAAACAGATTAACTTGCAAGAGGCAAGTTAATCTTGCCTCTACCAGGCTTCAACCTTGAGGCCTGGTCGAGGACTGGGCCGCAAGGATGCTAAGCCCCGAAACCATCAGAAGGATAACCACATGGCAAGAGGTCTCAAGATCAGTTTATGAGACTTCTGGTAGGATCAACTTCATTTTAGAGTAGGGGAGAGGCAAGTCATTTTGCTCTCTGTCCTGGTATACTGGCTCCAAGTGCAGTACCGTGTCCTAGTACACTCGCCCAAAGTATAGTTCTGTATCCCTAAAACTGCTTGTAATTCACAGGTACCAACACTGCAGCTGATGCACAAAAGCATGGCAGAAAAACTGGTGTTACCTAAAGAAAAGTGAAGAATGCATGACTGAGGAGACAATACAAATATGGCTTTGAACTTTTGTGAAACTACTTTCAGAGTTGTATCATTTGAATACTACCCCCCCCCCTCCCCCACCGCAATTAAGGATGCCACTGTGTTTTGGGATAAGAATAATGTAGTCAAACAGATGTGACACAGCACTTCATTAAGAAAAATCAAAGCCCTCCCTTATAATCCTTAGAGGCCAAACGAGAGCTCTAAGAACATAAGAATAAAATACAGAAGGCCCATTGGCCCAAATGTGGCCATTCCTATTTAAATCCACCCAAACACATTCATATACTGTACATGTCTAACCTGCACTCAAACAATTCACCAAATGATTTGCCAAAGGCAGTGATTCTTTTATGTTTTCTGCTAGTTCAAAAGAACACTAACTTTGCATTAAATATGGATCCTACAATACAATTTCTTATTATGCAAGCCTATTTTCCATAATGGTGCAATTTGCACCTACATCCACTATATAAAAATCTTACAAATTTGAGGACCAATGTCATCAACATTAGGAGCACACTTTGTCATTCCAATACAAAACAATTAAATTTACCCGATATTTAGTTTTCATTATTTTTTACTTGTATAATATTGATTTTCATACTATATAAATTTTGTGCTATACAATATTCTATTATAAAAATGTCATAATATTAAAGAATATGAACCATACTCTGGAAGTTAAAACTAGCTTCCAGAGCTAAATATATTTCATGGGTGAAAAGGCTTCTTTTTTAAATTAAAGTTATAATAATTTTCAACACTCCTGCAAGTAATCAAATGATTACTGAGTGAGACTTTTAAAGTAAATACTCTACATTTTTAGCAATACAAGAAGAGAAGCAACCCACTGTAAATGTTTTTGCTACACCATTACACACAAGGTCTAATATACAGGTAGCACCAGCCAGCCAACTCCATCAACAACAGCAAAAGCCTGCATACCTCTACCAGTCACTTAAAACAATAGACATGGGCAACATACCTGCACCAGCCACTTGACCCCACCAACAACAGATGTAGCCAACATTAAGCAATCCTCGGGCTTTCCTCTGCATGACACACTTTTCTGTGAATGGCGCACATGTGAAGTGTGTCAACCTTCTTCAAAACTTTAATTAGCTTCAACAATAAATGATGCACTTAGTACAAGTGATTGATTTACATATTTAGTACTCAGTTTATGCTCCTAATCCCATCTCTCCCTTAAAAAGTACAAATTAATCAATTTCTGTTCCTCCACTGTTATTAATAATGTGCAATAAATTCAATTTAATACAAGTTTACCACATAATATTGAATGATACTGTATAATAATTTATGATGCATTAATCTGGGCCAACTTTTTTCCTAGCCATTCTTACCATAGACCTATTGATCTACGGAGAAAGTTAGTGCCCTCCACATTTAAACAATGTTAGAATTGAGACCATATTTCAGTTTAATAGGCAACTCTCAGGTTTACCAAGACTTTACTATGCTACTGCATAAAATAAAAATAAACCAAAGTTCAATCTAATGTTTTGTATTTTGTGCATAGTTATTATTTATATGCATACAAAATCCCTTTATATATACCTGTATATTATTATTTATCCAAAACAAAAATGTGTATTATATCATTAACAGTAAGAAAAATTGGTGATAAATACCTTAAAAAAATTATTAAAAAAAAATCATGTGAATCCAGATTAAGCCCAGAATGACGTACCTACTATAAATCTGAATTCTGGATGGTCCACTGTACTGTATTATACATACATCATTTAAATGTATAATTTATTAAAACTCTTGGTGCTGAAATTAATCCTATTAAACAGGGCTTCAAAATACACATCTCTATGCAAAGTTAGCCGTCTTCTCATACAGAGAAAAAATTTAACCCAATAATTAGCTTCCCACAGTTCATATGTTTGATCATGCAGTAGTTTTAAAATTCACTCCTGTATATACAGATTGCATTACGTATATTAACAGGTCGTCACCCTATCCTTATGTTTTCATAGAGCCCCTTACCATCATCGACTGCATCAGAGCGAGAAGAGCATGTACACAATGGGGCTTATGTAGGCCGTCATACTTGCTGATACTCTCAATCACACCACCAAAAGACACAATCTGAGAATAACAATACTGATTAGAAGATTATAAACAATATTTGCTGAAATTCACATCAATAACTTGTTAAATGCCCAAAATGCTATGTATGTTAGTGGCTTTGCAAGAATGTACAAATACCAATTTTATGTAATCTCACCAACCCATTGTACCTTCTTGTGAATGCAGTATTAGGTCACTATCTATAGTCAAGTCTGTTCAACAAATTTTTGACAAAAACTAATAAGCAAAATACAGTACAGTACTGTACTCCTATATGAACAAATACCTATACAGTATAATAGGGTAAAATATGAGTCTTTATTACTATTAAGAACAACCTGAAATAAAGATATCAAATTTTGTTTAGTCTATGAGTAATGGACATACAGTACAGTATTTAACTTTAAATTGATTTTATAGACAAAATATTTATCTTATTATGACCATTTCCCACAATCATAGGATGGGGAGTCATTGCCTGAAGAAAAAACCAAGCAGTGGAGCAATATAATGAAAGGTTATAAATATGAAAAATATAGCAATTGCCATTTAAGCAATACATGTAGTGCAGATAATATTTATTTGATCAGTACATTTTGAATTATCAAATGAATAACAAAGAAAAATGTATGATTTTAAGTTAAAGTGCACTGTTCACTGTTCACACAACCCCTGCTGCTCTTACACTCAACGCGCCCATCTTTCTCCCAGCCTTCCTCTCCCATTGCTACCCTCAAACACACTTGAATACTGTACTCTCTTCAAAAGTTGTACTATTCATACATTCGTTCTACATGCTTCAAACATCTCGGTACATGCTTTTTTAATTATTGAACATTTTTGTTCATAACTATTCTCCTAACACACCTATGGTTCTCAGATTATCCACTTCTACTGCTCTAATTCTTGATATTTCCTGATTTTACCTGACTTTCACACTCATACCACACCATCGTCTTACACCTGTAAATAATGGTAGAACAACACTCCACTGGCTGCATCTATTCTTATCTCTCTTTGTTTTCAGCTAGGTCTTTCATTGCATCAGCCCCTTTTCCCCATGATTCACTACTTTCAACTTCACTTGCACAAATACTGCATTTATCAATCATATCCAATTTTCCCTTTTTTTTGTTTTTATGCCTAGCAAAATATAGCACTATACAGACAAATAATATGATGGATATGACAATATTGAAAACAAGGGATGCCACACTAGTGATGGTACTCTTCAAAGCACAAGGCCATCTTGCATGGAATACAATATTGTTCAGTCCTCATATCCCCAATCAAGATGGCAAAACTACAGAGCCTGAAAATAAACAGATATCCTTTACTGCTTACACACAATCAGTGAAGCATTTAAATTACTGGGACTGCCTCAAAGCACTCAAACTATGCTTTCCATATGCTTGTAAGAGATGGAAAATACTGGAAAGTAAGGTTCCAAAACTTAACCAAATTACAACGTACTGGAGTGAGAGAAATGACAAGAAGTGTAATGAATAAACCACATTAAAAGTAGTGGTACCATCAGTACACACACTGTAAATATCAGAGGTCCATGACTTTTCAGCAACAACAAATGTAAGAAAATTAGTTGGAAAAGTAAAAGCTTTCAAGAGAGAGTGAGAGAGAGAGAACTTGAAAAGTTATTACTCAAGTTGTTGGACCAGCCTGGCTGTGATGGTTATTTTGGCCTGTGGGCCCAAATAGAAGAACTGTCAAAATCCTCAACAGGTAATCAAAAATTATCTTTTTATGTACTGTACCTCACATTTTACCTCACCCTCTCTTGTTCACTTTGTATCCATAAAATTCACTTTTTTCTTAATAACTCCCTAGCCACTTCACCATACCCAGCAGTTCTCATTACTGTACCAGGTAATTTGCAACTCAGCACATTTGCTTGCCAGTCTTAACAAAATATTCTTGTACACATTCCACACATCATAATCCAAGAAATCTTACATTTCTTAAACATAAAGGCAATCATCCAGAGAATATAAATGCAACTAACCTGAGAACTGAGTGAATGTCTAAGATACGAGAGAATGAGATTATTGGGCAGTGGTCCCATCAGAGCCTGCTGCAGAATATAATCAGCCAAGTGGTATATGTCACCACTCACAGCCCTTGGTAAAACCTGAAACATTTACCACTATAATAAAAATTTTGTTACCCTAATGTAATATTATATTTTCAGAACATTATATTATTATGTATATAATACTCAATATTTTACCCTTAACTTTCTCATCCAATTATTCTTCATCAAATTCACTGTTATTAATTCACTCAGATATACACAAACATGTTTCTTACGGTTTTTATATGGATTCCCCATTGTAAATCTGACCAGCGTTCCCGCCAAGCTCGGATCAAGAGTGAGCGGATGGTGCCAGCTTTACTGCTGGTCACTGGCTCAAGAACCATTTTGAAAGGCCAATTATGGCTACTTTAGTGAATAGTTCATGTATGGCAATACTGTATTTCTAGCTTGCACTCAAGTTAGATTTATAATCTGAAATACAGGACTAAAATATAATCATGCTCGATACAGTATTCAGTATTAGCAGTGACCTTAAAAATAAACAAAGTTATGTAACATGAAAAAAATATTCTTGCCAAAGGAAGATTACACACACTAAATTTGTGTGATACTTAAATTACACACACTACTGAGTTTAGTTTGAGAATGTTGAGACTTTAAAGGCCACAAACTGCATGGAGTATGTTCAGCATGTTTAGGAATTTAAACAGAAGGGTTGTGTGTTTGAAGACAGAGTTTGTTATAATTCTAAGAACAGATTCTTGCTGGGTGATGATGGGCTTCAGAAAATTTGCAGTGGTTGCACCCCATACACAGATACTATATGTTAGATAGGGATAAACTAGCGAGTTGTACTGTACAGTGAAATGAGAGCAGAGTGGGGAACATAATACAGTACAGCATCTGATTTTAGAGAGTATACCAACAGTTTTTGGTACTTTTTTTTTACTGTGTTGTATGTGGGTGGTGAAGTTTAGTCTCTATATGGGAGCCGGTCGGCTGAGCGGACAGCACACTGGACTTGTGATCCTGTGGTCCCGGGTTTGATCCCGGGCGCCGGCGAGAAACAATGGGCATTGTTTCTTTCACCCTATGCCCCTGTTACCTAGCAGTAAAATAGGTACCAGGGTGTTAGTCAGCTGTCACAGGCTGCTTCCTGGGGGTGGAGGCCTGGTCGAGGACCGGGCCGCGGGGACACTAAAACCCCGAAATCATCTCGAGATAACCTCTAGTTTATGTATTGGCTAAGGAACATTTCCATGCTAATGCTAATGTTAATATTTTCTATCTGAAGGTGAATTTGGTGTAATGATTTACTTTAAAATAAAATGTAGTAGGTCTTTTCTATGTTTAGTACGAGTTTGTTGGTCAACATCCATGAGTGGACTTTTTTAAATCCTTATTTGCAATATTATTTAGTGTATGTGGTTTGGGATCTGAAGAGATGAAGGTAGTATCATCAGCAAATAGTAGTAGTAGTAGTAGGGATCCATCAGTCTCAAAGACTATGGAGTTGCACATTTAAATATTGCAATCAGTATAGGTTTAAGAATGTTTAAGAGACATTTGGCAAATACTTGATGTATATAAGAGATAAAAAAAGGTCCCAAGATGCTGCCCTGTGGCACTCCTACAATTAATCGTAGAGTGGGGAGACATGTTATTGATGGCTACATAGTGGGGTCTGGCTGCTTGTAACTGACTTGCTACCACCATTTTAGTCCTTCCAGCAAAACAAAATGTGAATTTCAGCATCTAAATAAGACATTTGTGGACAGTCTTTAGTGCTAAGACCAGCTAGTAAATATTGAATATTTCTGGTCATTTCACACCCTTATCAATTTGACAGTCATTATCCTATCCTAAACTAACTAATCTTTTACTAAGAACTGTGCTGGCAGCAAGGAGGACTTTTCATTAATTTACTGGAAATGTATTGAGAGCTACTACGTCACTCGTGGCCTCGACAAGGAGAGGAAGCCGTGTCAAAAGTCATACCTGATGTTTTTATCGAGCTAGAGTTTAAAATTCAGCAGTATTTTGGCTTTGGTGGGCAGGCAGTTCCATAGGTTTATAATCCTATGGGTGACAAAGCATCTCCTGTTATGTCCTACATTGTTGGTAAGAATCATAAGGGTAATAAACTCATGGAACTGTCTAAACACAAATACAAAGACAAATTCACTTTAATATTCAGCTGGAAAAATATCGTAAGGAATAATGGGGTGTCTTTGATTAGCTGCTGGCTTCCAGTCCCCATCTAGGTCAGTAGATATACAGTAGTGGCTTTGAGGTAAATCCAGGTTAATAACCAACTTAATGTGCCAGAGACATATCAAAACATAAACCTATACCACCATACTCCAAACACAAATAAGGCTAGTTTGACCTTAGAGTATTATTAAGAAAATTACATGAAACAAAAGATAACTGTAGAGAAAAATATTTCCTTGCCAAGCTGCAGAAATTGTCAGCAAACCAAGTTGAAAAGATAATATAAATATCTTCCTTCTCTGGGGGAACTTAAGGTATATACTCACGCCGAGAGGCAATTACAAATTATTAGACCGAGTATACACATGACCAGGACAACCGAGAGTAGGGGGGGGTGTTCCTGTGATAAGCCGCCGGCTTCCTGTCCCCATGGAGGTCACTAGATGGTGTCCCTCAGGTAAAAGAAGTGTATGGCACAAGTGTCGGGAGGAGCGTGTGCCGACGCCTCTCACTCACCACGGCTGTCAGGCCTCAACTGCTGAGGGACCAGACAGGATTGCCAGATCCAAATTGCTAAAAGTAGCGAGCTGACGGTCTAAAAGTAGCGAATTTGTAATAAGAGTAGCCCAATTTTTTGTTTAGTGACTGATACGGGTTTCAAAGTAATCTATTATGATATATAGAGCACATTAAACGATTATAATTGTTTTATTAACATTATCTCTGCATATTTAACCAATATGATAATAGGATAACTTACCAATATTTACTGTTTGAAGCTTAATGGGTGTGAAGTCCTTCCACGTCTTTACAGTTGAAGATTACCAAGATCTTGATCTGCATCCACAACCTCGTTCTTGTATATTGCAGACTCATATTTAAGCATTGACATGAGTGGTTCAAATGACGAGCAACAAGTTACATTTTCTTCAAGATATGTTTTGATTCTCAAGACTGATGTCAAAAGCTCAAGTCCCATTCCCATTCAAGATTTCTCAGTTTAGTTTTCACAGACGTTACTCTCGAAAATATCCGTTCAACCAGGGCATTACTGATTGGCAAGCTGAATATTTTCAACACAAACTCAGCGAGGTCAATCAGTATGGGATTGAAGTCAATCAGTATATCTGAAGTGTCGGAAATTTGACTCCTGAGTGTGATTTTTGAGCCGAATTCCGACTCTCTGCACCTATTTTCATTTTCAAATTACGACTTTTTATGCCGAAAATATGCCAATTACTGAAAACGGCGATGGGTCATATTTTGCCCAAACCCCCCTGCAGTTTTCAAAATATCGTAAATCTCCTAAATTTGACTCCTGAGCGTGATTTTTGAGCCGAATTCTGACTCTCTGCACCTATTTTAATTTTCAAACTACGACTTTTTATACCGAAAATATGCCAATTACTGAAAACGGCGAGGGGTCATATTTTGCCCAAACCCCCCTGCAGTTTTCAAAATATCTGAAATGTCGGAAATTTGACTCCTGAACGTGATTTTTGAGCCGAATTCCGACTCTCTGCACCTATTTTCATTTTCAAATTATGACTTTATTTCGAAAATATGCCAATTACTGAAAACGGCGAAGGATCATATTTTGCCCAAACCCCCCTGCAGTTTTCAAAAAATCTGAAATGCCGGAAATTTGACTCCTGAGCGTGATTTTTTAGCCGAATTCTGACTCTCTGCACCTATTTTCATTGTCAAATTATGACTTTGTATACCGAAAATATGTCAATTACTGAAAACGGCGATGGGTCATATTTTGCCCAAACCCCCCTGTAGTTTTCAAAATATCTGAAATGTCGGAAATTTGACTCCTGAGCGTGATTTTTGAGCCGAATTCTGACTCTCTTCACCTATTTTCATTTTCAAATTACGAATTTTTATACCGAAAATATGCCAATTACTGAAAACGGCGATAGGTCATAATTTGTACGTACCCCCCTGCAGTTTTCGAAATGTCTGAAATGTCCAAAATTTGACCCCTGAGCGTGATTTTTGAGCCGAATTCTGACTCTCTGCACCAATTTTCATTTTCATATTACGAATTTTTATACCGAAAATATGCCAATTACTGTTTTTTATACCGAAAATATGCCAATTACTGAAAACGGCGATGGGTCATTGTTACGACCCTGGGTTCTCCAGTGGAAACCAGAGGTCAAAATTGAGCTATTAAACTTCCTGGTAGCACAGTTGGGCATCTAGAATGTCAATTGTTTGTATCTTCCCTGCCAGACGTAAGACTATTATTGTTTCTCAAAGAGCATTTAAAGACTGAGCTGGGGGTTGATTATTAAATAATAACATAGGCACCAACTTTGCTTACTAATACTTTCTAATCATTCATAAAGTAACAATACGTTGCATAGGGGAAGATCTTTAATGTGCTTAGCTGCACGATCAATTAGGCTCCTCCCGGCACCACGACATGAGGGAGGCAGCTGGTGGCTAGCTCGGTCTTCTCTTGGCTGGTGGCGTGAGGTTAAGACCTACTCTGTGGCTGTATCCCTACTCTCCTTCCTTCTCCTCTTACTTATTTCCCTTACCTGAAGTTCCTGTACCCTTAAGTTAAGTATTATATGGTGTAAGTGTGCCTACTCTGGTAGTAACGATTGGGGAGACCTGGGGATAGTATTTTGCCAGTGTTTGGGTACCCCTAAGTGTTGTGTTTTGTATTAGGGTCCCACGTGGTTTCACTACCCTAAGCTGCATCCAGCTTCAGTGCTTATCCAGTAGTACTTTACCCTAGCTTGTTATTAGTGTAAACCTTGTATCCTGCCTACGTGGACCAAGGCTTTTAACGTAAGATAGTGTGGTAAAGTTATTATTATTATTGTTATTGGTGTGAGTGTATATGGGGGGTTGTTAACGGGTTAATAAATAAGTACATGAATTACAGAGTATCTCTTCTTCCAAGGTGGGAGCGCAGTGATCAACCCTTAGACGAACATATTTGGTCTTGTAGCAAGTTATTACTACTGTGGATAGTTTATTTTGGGGGCCGGGCCTTTTAGCTCTCCCATATTTGATACTCCTGTCTTCTAACTACCTATACCCCTTAATAGTACCAGTACCCCATAGAAGCCCCACTCATATCAGTTGTAACAGTTATATTTTGCCCAAACCCCCCTGCAGTTTTCAAAATATCTGAAATGTCGGAAATTTGACTCCTGAGCGTGATTTTTGAGCCGAATTCTGACTCTTTGCACCTATTTTAATTTTCAAACTACGACTTTTTATACCGAAAATATGCCAATTACTGAAAACGGCGAGGGGTCATATTTTGCCCAAACCCCCCTGCAGTTTTCAAAATATCTGAAATGTCGGAAATTTCACTCCTGAGCGTGATTTTTGAGCCGAATTCCGACTCTCTGCACCTATTTTCATTTTCAAATTATGACTTTATTTCGAAAATATGCCAATTACTGAAAACGGCAAAGGGTCATATTTTGCCCAAACCCCCCTGCAGTTTTCAAAAAATATGAAATGCCGGAAATTTGACTCCTGAGCGTGATTTTTGAGCCGAATTCTGACTCTCTGCACCTCTTTTCATTTTCAAATTACGACCTTTTATGCCGAAAATATGCCAATTACTGAAAACGACGATGGGTCATATTTTGCCCAAACCCCCCTGTAGTTTTCAAAATATCTGAAATGTCGGAAATTTGACCCCTGAGCGTGATTTTTGAGCCGAATTCTGACTCTCTTCACTTATTTTCATTTTCAAATTACGAATTTTTATACCGAAAACATGCCAATTACTGAAAACGGCGATGGGTCATATTTTGGCCAAACCCCCCTGCATTTTTCAAAATATCTGAAATGTCCAAAATTTGACCCCTGAGCGTGATTTTTGAGCCGAATTCTGACTCTCTGCACCAATTTTCATTTTCATATTACGACTTTTTATACCGAAAATATGCCAATTACTGTTTTTTATACCGATAATATGTCAATTACTGAAAACGGCGATGGGTCATATTTTGCCCAAACCCCCCTGCAGTTTTCAAAATATCTGAAATGTCGGAAATTTGACTCCTGAGCGTGATTTTTGAGCCGAAACCTGACTCTCTTCATCTATTTTCATTTTCAAATTACGAATTTTTATACCGAAAATATGCCAATTACTGAAAACGGCGAGGGGTCATATTTTGCCCAAACACCCCTGCAGTTTTCAAAATATCGTAAATGTCCGAAATTTGACTCTTGAGCGTGATTTTTGAGCTGAATTCTGACTCTCTGCACCTATTTTCAGTTTCAAATTACGACGTTTCATACCGAAAATATGCCAATTACTGAAAACGGGGATGGGTCATATTTTGCCCAAACCCCCATGCAGTTTTTAAAATGTCTGAAATGTCGGAAATTTGACTCCTGAGCGTGATTTTTGAGCCGAATTCTAACTCTCTTCACTTATTTTCATTTTCAAATTACGAATTTTTATACCGAAAACATGCCAATTACTGAAAACGGCGATGGGTCATATTTTGGCCAAACCCCCCTGTAGTTTTCAAAATATCTGAAATGTCCAAAATTTGACCCCTGAGCGTGATTTTTGAGCCGAATTCTGACTCTCTGCACCAATTTTCATTTTCATATTACGACTTTTTATACCGAAAATATGCCAATTACGTTTTTTATACCGAAAATATGCCAATTACTGAAAACAGCGATGGGTCATATTTTGCCCAAACCCCCCTGCAGTTTTCAAAATATCTGAAATGTCGGAAATTTGACTCCTGAGCGTGGTTTTTGAGCCGAATTCCGACTCTCTGCACCTGTTACGGCCCTCTCGGGACGCAACGGGGTCCTTACTCTGATGTTGTTAGAGGAAGATATATGTATCCGTTCCCAAGCCAGTATTGGCTATCAAGGGATGAGATTCGTGACGCAAGTAACTTTAAAGGAAGTAGGGAAAGAAAGTTAAGAACTTAATATTATAATGTTCACCACCACCGATTAAATATATAGAATAAAAGAGTACACAAGGGGGAGGGGTATTAACACTTTACAGGGGGATTATGCACAATATAGTCTTCTGCTGAAGACTCTGGTGCCACAACTCTTGGTGCTTTCTTCGTGGCCTCACGACGTGTCCTCTGAGAATGCCGAGCCTACCCTGGCCACAGGTCAGCCAAAACACAGGTCCACTGGGGGCACCGCCGTGGAGGCCGTCAACCACACGTCCAGCTGGTCTGCTGGCAGGTACTGAGCCACCAAGGCTGGTACGGCCACTCCACGAACGATATAAGGGGTACGCCCTAGACAGGAGTCTCGTGTGATATCACAAATCACCCTCCTGTCCTCAATACCCCAGTGGATGATCGTCTCCAACAGTCGGTCCCGGGTAAATCCTTTTACTGCCTCTCCACTGGCAGGCTAACACACCACAGTGTTCTTCCGGGGGGACGACGTCACAACAGCTGCAGCAAACTTCACAGTATGGATTCAGATTCAGATTCAGATTCAGATGTTTATTCAGGTAAGGTATATACATACAAGTGATGTTACATTAATGGATTGATATATAGATAGAGCTAGTACATACAATGCCTAAAGCCACTATTACGCAACTGCGTTTCGGTATGGAGACTGGCTGCCTCGGGTAGACTGCCTCAACCTTCAACACAGTGGTCCCAGGTCAACTCTGTAAACAGACACGTCATCAATAACCTGGGACACTAATACACCTCACTTACGGGCTCGGGCGCAAACACCTGACGTATCCAGTCCATAGATGGCGCTGTCGTCGGAGCACCACCTCACCAGAGGTCAGGAGCGGCTGTGTTGTGAGCTGCACAGGACTGGAAACTGGCCCTTGTGGCCGATATTCGCCGTCCTCATCCGGTGTCGTCGTTCGTTTGGCGGGGGTTTCGGGAGCTGACCCACAGATGACGTAGTTGTCACTGCTCCAGGCTCGGATGCTGGATCCGGGTTCGTAACAGCACCTATTTTCCTTTTCAAATTACGACCTTTTATACCGAAAATATGCCAATTACTGAAAACGGCGATGGGTCATATTTTGCCCAAACCCCCCTGCAGTTTTCAAAATATCTGAAATGTCGGAAATTTGACTCCTGAGCGTGATTTTTGAGCCGAATTCTGACTCTCTGCACCTATTTTCATTTTCAAATTACGACCTTTTATACCGAAAATATGCCAATAACTGAAAACGGCGATGGGTCATATTTTGCCCAAACCCCCCTGCAGTTTTCAAAATATCTGAAATGTCGGAAATTTGACTCCTGAGCGTGATTTTTGAGCCGAATTCTGACTCTGCGCCTGTTTTCAGTTTCAAATTACGACGTTTCATACCGAAAATATGCCAATTACTGAAAACGGCGAGGGGTCATATTTTGCCCAAACACCCCTGCAGTTTTCAAAATATCGTAAATGTCCGAAATTTGACTCTTGATCGTGATTTTTGAGCTGAATTCTGACTCTCTGCACCTATTTTCAGTTTCAAATTACGACGTTTCATACCGAAAATATGCCAATTACTGAAAACGGCGATGGGTCATATTTTGCCCAAACCCCCCTGCAGTTTTTAAGATGTCTGAAATGTCGGAAATTTGACTCCTGAGCGTGATTTTTGAGCCGAATTCTGACTCTCTGCACCTATTTTCATTTTCAAATTACGACTTTTTATACCGAAAATATGCCAATTACTGAAAACGACGATGGGTCATATTTTGCCTATCCCCTACACAATGATTTATTATTACCTATTATTTTATCATTTAATTTAAATATTAAATAAAATAATTCATTTAATTATTATAGTAAGTACTTAATAATTTAATAAGTAGTAAGTACATAAAAATGATTAAAAAGTACAGTTTAGTCATAGGAGATTCCTAGATTGGAATTCACAACCAAATTTCAATACATCCAAGTATTTTTAGTGTGAAATGCTGTTATTATATACATAAATTGTTGTTTTAATAATACCACTTGGGTTGGACGGTAGAGCGACGGTCTCGTTTCCTACAGGTCCGCGTTCAATCCCCGACCGCCCAAGAGGTTGGGCACCATTCCTTTCCACCGTTCCATCCCAAATCCGTATCCTGATCCCTTCCGAGTGCTATATAGTCGTAATGGCTTGGCGCTTTCACTTGATAGTTCCCCCACCCCCCTGAATAATATTACAAGAACAGTATTTACGGGCTATTCATGCCCGTGCCACCTCTTGGGTGACTTAATCTTCATCATTCGAGAGCAGTACGTCCTAACCAGACATTATATAATGATATCCTGAACAGTTGATAAATAAAAATAATTGCGGAATACTTATCATAAATGGTATGAAACCTTATCATAAGCCAAGGGATTTGTAGATCAGTGTTTAAAAGGGAATTCGGAAGTAATAATAACACAGCTGATGCCATCTGTAGGCAGAAGAGAACACTATCAACTGGCTGGTCAATAGTGGCCATAAGATACAGCTTACGCCATCAAATGTTGACATCAAATTACACCTATAACAAATTACCCTGCAAAATACAACTAACGCCATCTCTTTTTTTTCCAACGCACTATAAATAGCCAAACAGCAACCCATAAGGTGGGTTGTTGTGCTCGGGTAGGAGGTTCCAAGCTCCGTCCACAGATGGTATGGGGTGCATAATAAATGTCATATCATTGGTAGATATTCTTTGTTGACATTCACACAACAGCCAATCACAGGACGGGATCAGCTAAAGGCTCCATCCACTTAATAAATCATCGTTATTCAGCACACCATCCTTGCTTATGACATTCTGCTTCAACTTTAATCTTCCTAAAAAGTGAAATGTTAAGTATTTAAAAATATTAATATAGTGATAACTAAATACTGCAGGATGTAACGGGTGTTACAGGAAACATGGACTGGCTACCTAACTTGTGACGTCATCAGTGGGGGTTGCCTCACGCAAATAATATCGGCGATACAATGCCTCCGCCCTCTTATTGGTCTGCATTATTCAGTTAAATGGAAATTTCTGTCTTGTATAAAACAGAAATTGTTGTTCTTTTGTACAACAACAAGGTTATTGAGCAAAAGGACGTATTTCTTATTTTGCATTTTATTCATATAAGCGTTGGCATTCCCCGCAATAGCCAATCACAGGAAGGTATTTGTTGGAAACTCTGCCTTCAACAATGTTGATTCCTAATGAACTCTAACGATAAATTCGTTTAATAAACGAGTATTTAGGGTCAAGCTACCGATGAACATCATAGGATAACAGGTGTTTTAGCTTAATTGCAGCTTCGTTAGACAGAATCCCTGGTCTTAATTTAAAAAATAAAGAACTAGAAAGCGTATTTTATTGCTAACTTTTCGAGAAATAAATCCCAGTCTCGTATTTGCGAACATATATGCATTGATTTTTTGGCTTAAGTTCTTATCATAATCCCTTTTGCAATCTCAACACCATCTGGCTCGTATCTTGTAACTATCTTCGTTACTTAGCCTCAAAACCTTACATTTGTCTTACATATCCTCAACAGTAGATAAAAAAAAGTAATTGTAGAATTCTAGTTACCTAATACCACCAGCATGGTATAAAACCTTATTATAAGCTACCAGACGTATAGATCAGTGTTTAAAGTAATAATAATACATTATTAATAATGTAATAATATTATTAAAATAATAATAATACAGCTGATGCCATCTGTCGGCAGATAAGAACACTATCAACTGGCTGGTCAACAGTGGCCATAAGATACAGCTTACGCCATCTGTTGACATCAAATTACACTTATAACAAATTACCCCACAAAATACCACTAGCGCCATCTCTTTTTTTTCCAACGCACTATAAATAGCCAAACAGCAACCCATAAGGCGGGTTGTTGTGCTCGAGTAGGAGGTTCCAAGCTCCGCCCATAGTGGGTATGGGGTGCATAATAAATGGCATATCATTGGTAGATATTCTTTGTTGACATTCACACAACAGCCAATCACAGGAAGGATCAACAACCTTGTTGTTGTGCACAAGGACCTATTTCTTAGTTTAAATTTTATTCATAAAAAAGTGTTGGTATTCCCCGCACCAGCCAATCACAGGAATGTATTTCTGGAAGCTCGACCTCCTTATGGACTCAGCACATCGCTCTAGCTCATGACTCTGTTTCATCTCTTGTATATACAAACTATGACTTTTTTTCGATTACTGTTATAATTAATAATATGAGATATAAAAGTTTTTACACAAAATGGCTAAATTCTGCCATTAAATGGACTTTGTCTGCTATACATAAAAACATACACCAATTTATTACCATTCATCCATTATTAATTTCAAATGTAATGTATAATGTCAAGGTTTTTCCCTCTCGCCATTACTTGGTGCAATATTTGAAAGTTGTCTATTTATTTATCGATCTATCTATTATCTTGTATTTATATTTACAAGATTCTGTGCATGGAAGAAAACTCTGCATTGAAATGGGACTAATTTATTAAATAATATTATTTAGTATTCAATTTCTTTCTTTATTATGCACCCCATACCCATCCCGTGGGCGGTGGTGTAAAGGATTACAGAGGCACATAATCGGTTCAGGAACTGAACCCTCTAGTTCGTTTAGGTAAGCAAATAACAATTTCTGACCAGGGGGAGAAAGATACTGGCAGTATGGGGCGTTAAAGTTTATTGAAGATTAAATTCTGCAGAACATGTAAATGTATAAAGTTCAAATATAAAGTAAGTAATTATATAAAGTTTATATTAAACACGGTTTATATTATAGGCTTATAACAAAGTTGATATTATTAAACTTAATATTGAACATGTAAATATATAAAGTTTCAAAATATATAATTTAAGGACTATATAACGTTTATATTAAAATATATAAAGTAAATATATAAAGTAAGAATTAACAGTAACAATTCCAAGTCCGAGGACTAGATTTAACTTAAAAGGTACACCCGTAGTAAGTATGAGACCTTAGCCTATAGTGACATGGAAACTAATTCTGCAGAAACCTAAAGGTTAACTGGTACTAGAATTAAGGCCGAGTGCAAATGTGTAGTAATTATATAACACTAGGATATAACAGGCAGGACACAAAGAATAACTAATAAGTGAGAGACCACATAACACGTAATGTACCCGGCCAAGAGGCCGTAAAAGACCTAATGGATAAGGAGAAGGGGGTGTGACTACAAGTAGGGCTTACTAGCACCTAGACTGGGCAAAGTATTAGCTGCGGACAGCGGGACACTTGGGGACCGGCGCTGCACCCCCACCGCAGGCCAGCGGCCGGACCCCCCCCCCCCCCCCCCCGAAGGGCGAGTGCCAGCTGGCCGCGTGAGGCACTCAATGTAGCAGAGCAACAACGTCCCGCCTGACGTAGGATGTGAGCACTACTCTTCCGCCTGCCGTCTGCCATTATTTCTGATGTGGCGAGCCCGTCCCGAGACAGCTGGGTGCGGAGCGTAGTCATCTGAGTCAAGCCTAGCGCCGAGGCTTGACCGGCGCTGCACCCCCCTTCCCACATGCAGTGGGGAGACAATCGGGACAACTGTGCAAAGCATGACGGGGGTACAAAAGCAGCCGCTTGCAAAAGGGGGGGAGGGTGGGGTTTTGCGAGGGCAGCGGCGAGGGCAGGCGGAGTGAGGCAGAGCCCCAGTGTGCGCCCGTATTTATACGGCCCCAAACTGCCCGCGCAACGCCGCGGGACGCGCTGCGCAATTGTTTCTTTCTCCCCCGCCAGAAAAATCCCCGCTTGCGATCAAGCAGTGACCATTTTTTGACGCTAGTTACAAAATTATTAATGTTATATATACATGATCGCACGTATATATATATATATATATATATATATATATATATATATATATATATATATATATATATATATATATATATATATATATATAATATATATATATATATATATACGTATACATATATACATACACATACATATCTAATCACACACACAAATACACACATCAATAATCTTTTGTATCACAAGTGATCAACAAGAGGCTCGCAACAGTCACTATACAAGGCACTTTACATCTATAGTGAGTCACACAGTTACTAATCCTGCTGCCCACCCACCCAACTGGGCGGCAGCTTTACAGTCATGTGCATGCATTACCTACAGTAAGGAAATTTTGGATACTTCGCTAAGATTTCGGGCAGCACGTCATTATGAATGAAGTACTTACACATTTCTTGGACATTATTGATGGTGTTATCTCTAAATTCCGCAATTTTTTCACATTCCATTATATAATGACGCAAAGTATGCGAATAGTTCTGCTGACAGAGTTTACATTTAGTCAAATCTACATCAGCAGATGTTACAAACTCCCAGAGGTACTTGTAGCCGAGCCTAAGCCTAGCAGTGGTAACATCTAGAAGTCTGCTAACATTATTGGATGACCCATAGACATGCGGTTCTTCATGCATAATAGAATGATAATAGATGGAGTAACTGGTGTGAATTTCACTTTGCCTCAAGTCTCCGAAATTTAGTTGATGTTCTTACAATTATTATTAATTACAATTATTTATAGCTTAGTTACTTTCATGTTACTCGCAATCGTACATTCTTAACATTAATAGCCCAAATTAGCACATCTTGCTTTTAAATTTGCCCAAAAAGTAGCAAGTAGGGAAATTAAAAATTTGGGAGCGCGGGGCTTTCAAAAGTAGCCCAATTCGCTATTTGTAGCCCAATCTGGCAACACTGCTCCCGGGCTCCCAGCAGAGGGACTACGCTCTTCCTCTTCTTGTACATGCAGCTCCTGGGAACCAAAAGTTCCAAGTAGCACAGGCTATGGTGATCCCATAGTGGACTTACCTGGCACAGGAGCGGGGGCTGTAAATGCGGAACTAATAGTAGCCAGTTTGTATTGAAAGTAGCCCAATATTTGTTTAGACTGCTAAGGGGTTTCATAGTAATCACACTTGTCAATGATACAGGCCTATAATTAAGAGGGTCTTTCCTGCTACCATTTTTGTAGAGTGGAACTGTTTGTCTTTTTCCACATACTGTACAGTATCTGCCACGACTCCTGTACCCAAACAGGACAAAAAAAAAAATAGAAGTGGGGTGTAATTACCGAAGTGTAGATACAGGATGAAAGCTACGCTCGTGGTATGACCCATCTTCCCAGAACTCTTGTCATATGTTGCTTTGAACTTACTGATGGTTTGTCTGCTTTCCCTCTTGTTCCAACCACTTACAGTATAACTGTTTGCAAAAGAAAATTATCTAATATTTTTTCGGTGTGTGCATGTGCATGTCAGTAGTGACTTGATATTAAACATATTTAAGGATTCAAGTAAGGATACTGATTGCTGTATGGGATTGGAGTTTGGTATTGTTCTTATTAAATATTAACTCCCTCCACACATTCTCTTGTGTCAACTACATTTACAAAACCCTGTTCTTAAATGCAAACCATGCTCTGAAACTCTCCCTGGACAGATGTAATAGGACCCATTATTGCCACACCAGAAATAAATATATCTTTGATATCCCCAGGGTCAACCTTAATCTGTGTAAGCACTCTATGCAAATAAAGGGACCTAGTCTATGAAACTCACTCCCTAGTGAATTGAAAAGCTGTCAAACTTTTGCCTCATTCAAAAACAAAAAGTATCTAATTTCATCTTCGTAGTTTCCTATACTGAGCTTTAAATTTGCTCTGTATCTAGTGTTACCCAGTCTCCCAATCTTTATGTACTTAATCCAAACAACCCTATCATTGTGTTCATTGCTGTCTTCTTTTATGTGCTAGCCATATGCTGTATTGTGCCTACTAATTTTTGTTAAACTACCATTTAAGCTGTCATTGCAATCTATCTGAGCTACCTATGTGCTTTAATATACTGTACCTACAAATTTCTCTCATCTTTTATTTTTTCTTGCTATGTACCTGTTATCATTTTTATAAATTTTGCTAGTTTTTACCTACTTAAAATTTTCTTAGATTTATAAGGACCTGCCTGAAACGCTGCGCGTACTAGTGACTTTACAACAATGTAACTACTATGCTGTGTATCCTAACAGTCCCAATGTACCTTCTTGTATACAGTATATAAAAATAAATAAAGAATTAAATATTACTGATTTATGTTGAGTGAGTATGTCATAGGTAATTTTGGGTTATCGATTCCCTGGCACAGATACCACAGGAGAGATATGGATAGGCAAGTGAATAATATAATGTTACGAAGGAAGAGTAGTCCATAGTATTAGACTTTAGAGAAGGCCTACTTTTGGAAACCTTTTGGGTTATATTTTGTACTGTATATGGCAATTCAAATTAAGCTTGTCAATTTGAACAAAGAATTTTTCCATCTACTCTGTTCTCAATTTCTGCATTGTTAATTTAGTTTAATTTGATTGGAGGGACTTGTTTCCAAACAATATGTATATAAAAGGTTGAAAGCTTTAATACAGTAACAAGGTGGCATACCTAAATTCAAACAAATTAGAAATAAATCATAACACAGATCATTACATATAATAGTCAACTATACAATTTCCTTCCTGTAAGTAGATTTATTCATGATTCTTAAGGCCTTTAAGTTGTTTTGTGTTATCTGCTATTTTTTTTCTAAGTTTCTGCAGTATGTGGCCTTGAGATCTCAACGTTGCCTAACTTCTCTACAAATTTTTATTATTACATGACTTAATAATGGTCTATGATGGACTGAAATGTTGTCATTTCCTTTATCTTCAGATTTGTGGGTTGGGTGTCTAATTTTCAGCCACATTATTGCGACTTATTGTCTGCCGACTCTAGCCTTTTTTTTTATTTTAGATATCGGGGAAGTCTCAGAGTTCAAGTGATTTATTGCAGAGTAACATTGCTACGACTAGAACTGAAACACTCGAGGCTTTTTTATAAATTAAGGATGCTCTCTCTGAAAGATTATTGTCTGAAAGAATCTGAAAGAATCTCTCTGAAAGATCATTATCATAATCAATTACTTGATTATGTTTTGAGAGGATTATAGCTTTACATCTGAGGAATTTGTTGGATGTTGATACTTGAGATAGCTGCCTGAGAGAAAGTCATTTACCTTTACCCTCAGTATTACACAAGTTACTGCATATGCTTTAGAAAATAAAATGTATTTAAATATTACAAATCCAAAATAGTTTACTGTTAGAACAATAAATACAACAATTTACATACAGTGCTGACAAATGGTAATTGTTTAAGTTTTAATTGGTTATATTCATACCAAAGTAAGCACAGTAATTATCAAAAGAAGGCACCAAGCTGGGAAGACTGAGCACCATCTGTGTCACTGTACAGTATATTCAAAATGCACTAAATTTCACAAAAGATGCCAATATGAGAACAAATGGACATCAAGGGAGCGTTATCAAAAATATAATACAGTAATTCATTGTGTTGGAGGACAGGCATAACGTGTATTCATACACATTAAGCTCCCCCAAAGGTCAAATTACTCACCCCACCCAGAATGCAACCCCACAATAAGCTGACTAACTCCTAAGTACCTACTTACTGCTAGGTGAACAGATGCATTAGATAATAGGAAATGTGCCCAACCATCATTATAGTGGAGGTGAGTGCAAAAGTACAAGGGGCGAGATTCAAGGCTTATGAGTAAGGAAAGGAGGAAGACGAGTATCAGAGCTCGGGGCTAAAAAGTGCAAATCCAATTCCTTCACGATCAATAAAAATATTTTTACACAATGGCATCATGGAGATTGACAAGCAACATGTCTAAAACAAATTTAGCCACAATCTTATGGATTTCCTCCCAGATATGAGGGAGAGGGAGGTCAACAGCAGGATCTCCAACTGTCGTGTTTAGCTGTATGGATAGTCTATGGGCCACCACACTTGCCTTCCAAAACAGAATAGAAGATTCAGGTGTAATCCAGTGTTAGTGCCTCTTTCAGGTTACATGATTATAGAATACAGCCAGAGCACTGTTCAAGTTCCACCAAGGAATACACTTCAGCATGCCAAGGGAGGCATAGCGAGGAACAGAGCAGATAATAGCAGCCATTGTGGTACTGTATTATGAAAAAGAGGGAGCGAAGGAGACATCAGATGGGCACAGAAGAGCAATATGAAGAGTGAAAAGATTTCAGTACAATATATCAAACCACCACTGAAGGGAAGAGAGTTGAGCAGAAATGCAAGGGGAAAGGAGGATGGGAAAATGGTCACTGTCATAGGATATCATCAAGGACTCTCCATGTCAGATCTATATAAATGGAATATTCATACCAAAAAATATTGTATTATTTTCAGTAGCTTCTGCAAGTTCCAGGGCCATCTACTTATATTCAAGCAAACTTGTTATCTTGACAACTATATAAAGCCTGCTACTTGTGGAGACATCACTAGAGATTCCTATCAGTGTGCTATTTACTGATAAGAAGTACTGAGAGCTATCCAAACAGTGGAAGGGTTAAAACAGTTTGTGCATCAAGGTGATATACCATATTATGGTACACTATGCATATGCTTCCTAACTGCTGGGGACAAGAAGCCAGTTACAAGGGTCCCTTAGACCAACTATTGACTTTTTCCAGGATGCAACCCACAACAGGCATCTTAATTTTGAGTACCTAATTACTACTTGGTGAACAAAGACCAAGTGAAAGGATACATGTCCTATCATAACATGGGAATAAAGAACACTGCAAAGAGCTTATACTGACCCATAATGAGACTATCCAGCCAGACTCATTTATATGTACTCCTACGATTATTACATTACCAAGAAATTTGATCCAGAAATCTACAACTGTACAGTATTTCCAAACCAGTTATTTAGTCAAGATTTTTTTTAATCTAAACATAAACAATTTATGTCCAAAGTTCAGTGTTCTATTTTGTCAATATTTGAAGCCTTAATTATAGCTCCTTTTGTTATACTCTTTTTATCCATTTATATTTTGTACTTAAATCATGTCACCCCTTATTCTTTATCTAGAGAATTTTAAATTAAGCTTTTTTTTAGTCTTAAGTAAATAAACCAACCTCCACACAAGAAAGGAAGATGATAGCATTTTTTCTATTCTCCTCATAAGATAGTTTTCCAGTTACAAAGACTAAAATTGTCATCTTTCACTGCACACATTCAGATGATTTTAAGTCCATTGTATGGTATGGTGACCAAGACTAAAGACCTATGTTGCACTTGTTAGGCCCAATACAGTTTCAAGCAACTGTATACAAGTAATTTGTGGAAACTTAATAACTTAGCACTTTCATGTTCCAACCCGCCAGCACATTCCCAACTGTAAACATTCTGGGCATCTTGGGGTCCCACTAAGCAACATCTTAAATGTTTATACTGTATTCTGAACGTTTCCTCAGTTTTTGGATTATTACTATAAATTTGGTATCAAAGAGTTCACAAATAAGTTTGCTAGTACAAAAGCAAAAGAAAGGCGATTTGATAATACAATTTGCATGATTGTGCTGAATATACAAATTCTTATGAACATTTCAACATTCCTTATTTATTTTTCAACATAAATATAAATTAAACACGTGGAAATGCCCACACAAAATTGGTCTGTGTTACTGTAGAAAAGAAAACAACTTTTATACTTTCCTGGCAGGCAATTTCTAAAGAATATTCTCACAAGCAGATCACTTATTGTCTTGAGTGATAAGACAGTTGGCCAAGGTGATCTCTAGATGATCTCCTGATATTTTGGTTGGTCACATTATTACTAAAAAAATTCTGGAATTTCGAGATGGACGACACATTTTAGTGTCATTGGAACATTTACTATTAGACTACAGATAACACGTTTTAGTATCAGCAAAAAGGTAGTGTTAGTACTTAGTAATACAAAATCTGGCCTAGAGGAGCATTCTTCCCTGTTTATAAGAATCATCACTTTTCTCTATTTCATTCGTTGCAAATTATATGTTAAAACTCCAAACTGGTAGAAGCCCATAACCAGGCAATCTGTTCTAGGAATCCTCCACCACTAGGCACTAGTGAGCTGACATAGCTATACTGTATATGCAAAAAATACATAAAAATACTGATTAAAGGACTATGGCATTAATCATACAGCTTTAAAATATTTTTTATATTCTGAAAAAATATTTACATTATTCTGAATGCATATCTAGATTGTCACCAAAAACATTTTCTTCATGAATATTATGAAAACAAAACATATGAATGTATTTCTATGACTAATAATTTTTAGTACCACATACCAAGACATTTCCTCGTATTCTCAGTAATACATCTTCAAGTTTAACTTTCGCACCTAGCACAACAATACAGGCTATGTACACCTGATTACACCTCGGCACTAAATTTTGTGTAACTGGCATATAAAAGTATTTTCAATATTTAAACTCTTCACGTTGGGATATTCAGCAAAGTTGTTACAAATAAAATTTGTTCCCATAAAACACACAAATTCTTCTTGCAATGCTCAATGCCAGAGAAAAAATAAATCAGTATTTCACATACAATAAATGCTATTATCATGTTTTTATTCTCCCAACAAAGATCATGTTTTTACTCTCCCAACAAGGATCATATTTTTACTCTCCCAACAAGGATCATATTTTTACTCTCCCAACAATGCTTCTAACTATTTCTGAAAGCATATGCCTTAGTCCAAAAACATAATTGCTGATCTAGGACACAGTACAGCTGTTCATTTACCCAAATTCTACACTCATCTCATATGCGATCATAAATACTCATGTACTGTATAGCCTTTGCAGCTACTGGTGACAATCTTTCTAAAAGATTATGTGGCAAATTAAATGCTTTATCAATATTAACTTAATTACACCGAGATTCAGACAAAAACAAAATTTAACAGTGGAATAAATACACATGCATCCATACACTCCCAGCATCATCTTGCATTCAGTAAGAATGAGAACCTTGCCTCTCCTTATATCATACAACACCGGTTCATTAACACCTATGAGCATTGTCTTAACTAGCAGTAACACTCACATCTTAGCAAGGATGTGTGTGTGTAGCCATCCTATACAACAATGAAACAGCTGGTGTACATAAAAACAAATAAACAATACTGCCATGAAGAGGTCTACATCATCAATACTTTTAGTGAAGAATTAAAAAAAAAGACTTTCTTAAGATTCAGCAAAATATAATTAAAGCAGTTTATTAATACATTATAGAGATTTAAGCACTCATTGAATATTGAAAGTTTCATTCATACACACTGTCAGCTTTAAAAATTACTTAAGTGGTCTAAGATTGTCTCAATTTAGTTCATTTAGTATTGATGAAAACACAAGTTTTTACCTGTTGTAAAATTTTATATAATAATCAGATCTAAAGGCAAATGAAAGCCCAAGTCCAACAAATGAAAATATCTGCTTTGAAAGAGAGATTCTGTCAAAATTTTTACCTTCAAAAGCAACATACTTCAAGTATACACATTGGTTACCATGGAATTGCCAACTTTCCATATTATTTCTAATTTTCCTTACCATAGAACCAAATTGTAATGTGTCAACATTCTTTCTTTTCCTTTCCCTTCTTTTCTTCAATGCAAAGCCCTATGCTGTACATTACAAGCTATAAATACCATTTACAAAATATGACAAACAAGGTCAATCTACAACAATCTCCACATGTAAACTACCAACCCCTACATGATGAGAAGTGCAACCCGTGGCAAGAAGAGAGCAGTGAGGAGAGAGCTGATAAGATTTACAGCATGATTATCGAGGATGTACGACCCACTGATTGGTATCACTCCCTCTTTAGGCCTTTCAACAATTTTTCCTTCTGAATCCATACCTGAAAAAGAGTAAAGCTGATATGGTACCCATAAGCATACACCAGGAGATTATCAATAACTGTACATACATAGATAATTTGCTATTTGTCTTACAGGTTCAGATACCTGAAACAGCACTTTACTACCTGCAGGCGATTCAGTTTTAGCCAGAATAAAATTATTTATCATATATTATATATATATATATATATATATATATATATATAAAATGTTTATTTCCACGGAAGTGTGAATGACAATTTATTAGTATATCATAATAAATTATTCTTCCATTGTTCTTTAATTATTATTATAAATCAGAAAATGCTCTTCTAATTTTAATGGTAAAAGTAGTAGATCATGAAGACCATGAATAAAATTAAAAGAATTAACATGATTTTTGTGAATACATTACATTTGCAGCAACCTCTGGGGATCCTAGCAGCAACCAGTTCACATCCTTAAAAATTATTTGAATTTCCAAATATGATATAACTAACTACTGTAGTTACAAAATGTTTATTCTCTTGGTGGCTTAAATCTTTCATGAAAAGCACCCTTTTGAGCAGATCATTCTGTTGTTGTTTCTGGAAAGAATCATGGTCAGTCAGGCAGTACAACATGCTATACTGGCCCCAACAGGATCTAAAAAAAATCAGAAATTTTAAGGTTTGCCACATAATCATCATAATGCAGCGGATTCCAATATTTTCACTGACCTGAGAACTGCATGGTAGCTCCAAGTATTGAATCAATAAGACTACCCATTAGGCCCCCAACAGCTCCAACGAAGATAATTGGCCACTGTGGTGGTGCAGAGATCATGACAGGGCTGGACACACACATCAACAGTGTTAGATAATGACCAATACCCACCACAAGTCCTCCCAGAAGGCTCACAACCAAACCAATGAAGGTGATCCCACCATTTGTGCCTGCAGAGAAAGCTTAATAGATTAACATATCTTTCAATACCCTCACTAATTTGCTACGAGAAGAGGTTAGAGTCTTTAAATATGCCAAACTAGAAGATAGAAGAAAGAGGCAATATGGTCACTACATACAAAATAGTAACAGGAATCGACAAAATTAATAGAAAAGAATCAATTGATAAGAAAGAACTTAAAGAAAAAAAAGGTCATAGATCTAAACTAACTAAACAAAGCTGCCGAAGAATTGTGAGAAAATTCCCTATTGCAAACATAGTAATTACCTAAGTGTAGTTACTTACAGGATGAGAACTACGCTCATGGTATTCCGTCTTCCCAGCACTCTTATCATATAATGCTTAGAAACTACTGACTGTTTTGGCCTTCACCACCCCTCTTACCTAAGTTGTTCCAACCATCTACCACTCTGTTTACAAAAGTGAATTTTCTTGTATTTCTTCAGTAGCTTTGTTTAGTTAGCTTAAGTCTATGCCCTCTTGTTCTTGAAGTTCCAGGTCTCAGAAATTCTTCCTAATCAATTTTATTGATTTCTGTTACTATTTTGTACATTGTAATCACATAGACTTTTTTCTTCTATCTTCTAATTTTCGCATATTTAATGTCTCTAATCTCTCTTCATAGTTCTTGTCCTTCAGTTCCAAGTCATTTAGTTGCATATCTTTGCACTTTTTTCAGTTTGTTGAGTGCTTCTTAAGATATGGGCAACATACAACTGCTGCATATTCCAGCTTTGGTCTAACAAAGGCTGTAAACAATTTCCTTATTATTACTTCACTTGTGACATTTCTTCAGTATGATACATTACCTCTGATTACTGCCCTCATTTTTCTGTCAAAGTTTTTCATCCATGTTAGAAGCCTATATGTCACTCCTCTAATATGTTCCAGTTTCCAGAACAATCTCTTATGTGGAACTCTATTGCAAGTCTTTTTAAGGTCCAGATAGATGCAGCCAACCTAACCATCTCTTTCGTGTAAAATTTCTGTGGCTCTATCACAGAAACTGAGTAAATTCATTACAAAGGATCTTCCAGATTGAAAACTATACTGTCTGTCTGTTTTTATATCATTTTTCTCCAGGTGTTCTACCCATTTAGTTTTAATTATTTCTAACAATATTTTGACTATTACACTTGTCAATGATACAGGTCTCTTATTGAGTGGGTCTTCACTGCTGCCACTTATGTAGATTGGAACTATGTTAGCCTTTCCCCACATATCTGCTAGGACTCCTGTACACAGGGATGCCTGAAAAATCAGTTGAAGTGTAATGCTGAACTCGGGTAAGATGAAGAGTGCTGGGAAGACAGGACGCCATAATCATAGCTCTCATCCTATAACTACACTTAAATAATTACACTAAGGTAATTACTCAATCAACTTGTACACAAGTACCGGTAGATACAGTACAGAGGTTTTAATTCACTGTTTATCACCAACAATAGCTATTCAAATTAGCAACACCAAAAACTATATTTAGTTATCCTGTATATTTTTTCTGGATATCGTAAATAATTTTTTATTAAATCATTCGGGTTTTAATAAATTTTCAGTTCCTGTAATAGAAGTTTGGACTTTTAACACTAACTGTACTAAACAAAACTTCAATTAAATGCTTAAAGCCATACACATCTATCTAATTATAATTGAATAAACAATAATTATTATCAAGGTAATGTAAGACAAATATTTTTCAACTCAACTGTCCTGAAAGATATTTTTTTACCCTCTCTAGCAGGAGATACTGCCATCTAAACATTTTAGTGCACGCGCACACACACACACAGTGACAGTCATGATGATATACAGGAAGCAACGTACCTCGTGGTACTGACCGCAGAGAAGTGATCAGAACAGGATCTCCAGTGCTTAACACTGTTCCAATCTCGGAGGCCCAGGTATCTCCATTGCAGCAAGATAAAGCTCCTGTGATGAAAAATGTAGCTTATTGTTTCAAATTATAATAAAGTAATACTGTACTTTCCTTGTACACTTCACACTGATAATGCTTAAAACTTGTGACCTTGTGAAAACTACCATCTTAAAGAATGCCTGCCCCTCAGCCCCAGTGGCTCTATTTCATTTATATAAAAGTTCATCCCAGCTAAGAGTTAGCATGAAGAAATCACTGAGACTAACTTCTTGCCCATGTCAGAGAAATTCAGATTCCTGAAATTAAATACAGTAGTTAATAACACAAGATAACATTTTTAAAGTCATAGAAGACTCTTCTAAGCATGCCTGAATGATGAGGAAATCATATCAATGGTGAACACCCCCCCACCCCCACCCAAAATCGCAAGGCTGAGGAAGCAGAAAACTGATCAGGTAAAAATCTAAAACACTCATGGGGGTGTAGTTGACCAAGCCTCGTCACATCTCTTATGGAGCTTGAATACTGTACACTACATGTCATGTTCTTGGACCCATCAAAGGCTCCTCAAAAGATCCTGCAACATCAGAATTTTAAACTAGCACTTAAGGAGATTATGTCTCAAAGTAGAAGATACCTACTACCAGCTTTCAACCTCCATCAGCAATATGTAATACAGTACTACACACTCCACACCACACCAAATTCTTAAGCAGAACAGCAGTACAGCTGTTTGGTGAGTATAATACTAATTTTGAGTTAATCGTCAAACTCGTCTATTTGATTGGGTCCCCAAAATTTACTGGGCCTAGTCAATTTCTCAAGCTCCCACATTCTCATTGTGCTGGAAAATGCTGTACATCAGTGACTTGCATCTTTGATGTACAAGAAATATCTTTCCTATACAATACAGTATATGAAAAATTATCTTAAAAATGGAGGGGAAACAAAACTTAACACACCTAAAATGGCTAAACTAAGCCAGGAACATCGGTAATTGTAGACAAGGTCAATTGGGTGTTCTCCAATGCCACAATCAATCATGTAGAACAATGCCATCAGACTTGCCACTCCTCCATTGCATACTACTTGCACCCAATTGCGTTCACCACCTACAAATAAATAATTCAAGTACACACTCAAAATTATTTTTAAAATACAGAGCTGTACAGTATTTACATTTTTATTCTTTAAATGATTTCTTTTACCAGTTAAGCATATACAGTACATCAAGTAAATCACCATTCCACTTACCCTCCTTGAAGTTATCCTCAAGTTTTCTTTTCTTGGCAGATTTAAATTTAGTAGCTCTTGAGGACGAGACAAAGAACACGAGAAGGTTCATGAAGAAGACATAGCTCCCTAACGTCAGCAGAAACCCTACCACAAGACCTGAGGGCAAAGGAACCGATCTCTTCTGGCTCTTTCTCAACAAGGCAAAGTAAAATTCAGTAGTCTAAAATAAAAATACAATGTTTTTCTTAAAAAATATTAATCAGCGCTATAGCATTATACCCATCCAAACTTCACTCATTTCAGAGGCCAGCACAATAAACATACAGGAGGCCCAAGATTTGTGCAGTAGGTTGCAAGTATTGGATTATATAGGTAAGGACAAACTAAATTTTGAAATGTGCAGGGGAACTTTAAAGTTATGCAGGTTACTAATCAACTAGTCTAACATATCCAAAGTAGTAATTTGAATTCCAACACACTATATTCTTGTTTTAAAATATTTTGGGGGTAATAGTATATTTATGCATCACTGTATATCTCAAGTATTCTAGAGTTCATTATTTACCTGAAATTTACCTGAGGGCTACCATCTCTAATGGTCTCAATGTAGACAGGTAGCCATCTAAAATTGATGATTAAAAATGAGAAAAAGTGAACTTTTGGAGTTCTCTGAAATTTAAACCAATTTTTTTATATATATAGTAGAGTACTGTACAGTACTGTACTTATATAGTTTTAAATAAGAGTTGCAAATTTTTTTATTTTAAATAAGAGTTGCAAATTTTTTTATTTGTATGGTTCCAGCATCAATACCAGTGCAAATTGAGGGCTACTTGTATTGGTACTGTAAATTACAAAAATATTAACAGTAAAACCTTATAAATTAATTTCTGCCAAGTGATATTTTAAACAATATCACATGCTGAAATACCGTACAATGAAAAATATGAGTAGCAGGGCTTGCAATTATACAGTATTTTTTGTGCATGTGTTTTTGTCATGGTCTATGACTTCTTCCTCATTAGGCATTATTCAATCTGTAATAACCATCACTTACCAGACACAGCACCACTGAAAGACAACGAGCGTCGCCGAAGACCCCACCAAGCTAGAAGTATGGGTAACAAAGTGGCACTCAGCCACCGAGCAGGTTCAACTACCTCAACTGCAAGAGAAATTGAATATGTAATTAAATTCAACATTTATTAAAAAATACATACTGCGTAAGATATTGAACCTAAACTTACCTGATGGCCACCAACTCTCTAGTGGCCAAAGGATTTTTTCCAGTTGAATTCTGAAATTTACCTCAATTTACCTGAGGGCCACCAACACTAGTGGCCTTGACGAGAGCAGGAAAACGAAGTACAGTACAGCAGTATAGTACAGTGATCCCTCGTAAATCTAGACCACCATGTAACAGATACTGTACCTCTAGGCAGTGGTTCAAATCTGCCCACTATATTTCCTATCTGAAATTTGGATTTAAAAAAAAAAATTGTGTTATAAACTCATTTATATATATACCGTACTGTGCAGTGTAAACAGAGACCAGTTTAACCTGGTTGTTAAATGATTTGATGAGTCGTAATCCGGGGAAAATTAGGATTAAGGACTTTACTGAAACACTATGCGTTTAGCAGTTCCCATGGCGTAGTGGTAAAACACTCCCCCTGGTGCTTCGCAAGCTCATTGGCCTGGGTTCGTATCTTGGCTGGGGAGGATTTACTGGGTGCCAATCCTTAACTGTAGCCTCTGTTCACCCAGCAGTGAAAGAGTACTTGATTGTTAAACGATTTGGCGGGTCGTAATCTGGGGAAAATTAGGATTAAGGACTTGCCCAAAATGCTATGCATTTCTTCTGTATAAGAATGTAAGAACTCCTGTATAGTATAAAGTATATAAATAAAATAAAAATGTGTGCTAGTGGTTTTACAAGAATGTTAGTACAGGTACTTCTATATATATAAATACAGAGGTGTATATATATATAAAAAATTAATAAAATACAAAATTGTATTGTTTAAAATTATTTATCAGTACTGTAGTATTATTATTGTTTGAAATCAATCAGTTATGTGTGGGGGAGTTTCTAATGTGACCCACTTTAAACTTTTTACTAAATACATTTTGTATTGTTCTAATCAAATGAATTATTAATGAATTATTAAATGAATAGTACTCATTTAATGAATGAATTATTAAAAATAATATTTCAAAAGATGGGGTAGCGGGTCGGGGGGAGGCGACGACCCTCGCCTCAAGCGACCCCACCAGCCTGACTGTGTCAACCATCTCGCCTTTGTCTTGCTCTAATGTTAAATGTCTCAGCCTCCCTGATCACACGGAGGCCACCATCACCTCACCATCTTCATCTACATATGGCAGGAACACGGAGCGAGTGCCAGCTGGTCACACCTGTGGCATCCACCTTATACACACGCCACATATTGTCGTTAACACGTGCATAAACAAATGATGTGACGAACATAAATAAGTTGTTTTAGCATCATTTGTAAACATATAAATGTGCAACAGTGTTAATGCCTTTTTCTTGCATATGTATAAAACCCTGAGTGGGCAATGTTGGCAATATCACTTACTTCCAAGAGTCGAGGATATGAAGGCATTGGAGAGCCACATTATCATTGATATCGGCAAGGTAAAGAGAAACAGAAGTAAGAATCCCTGCCGCATGGTTGAGCGAGAGAGAGTGCATTTATAGAAGAGGAGCAGGACGAGCGACTACTCCCCTGCCTGGCTCTCCTACGACTGGCTGACCAGCTGACCCGACTCCAGCTGGGGACGAGACCATGCCGCAGCCTCCCTTATTATGATCTTTAACATCTCATGCTGTCTAGTAATCCTTTCTAATCACTGTATGTCGTTTTAGATTTAGCCTACTCGGAAATAAAATTTCAATATAGCACGGGCAATGGTGAGCCTGTAACCCTAGTGACTATTTATTTATTTATTTATTTATTTATACAAGAAGGTACACTGGGTTTATGAGAGTACATAGCATTCATGTTTTTACATAAGAATATAAGAACACAAGAACAAAGGCAACTGCAGAAGGCCTCTTGGACCCATACGAGTTAGTTTAGTTCATTTATTATGCACCCCATACCCATCTTGTGGGCGGTAGTGGAAAGGGTTACAGAGGCACATAATGGGCTCAGGGACTGAACCCCACAATTCATTTAGCTAAGCAAGTCACAATCTTGATGAGCTAGTTACAAAATTCCATATAAGTCATCACATCATCATTGGGCTCGAGATCGACCACAAGTACAGTTTCTAAATTAATAAGCAACTGACATATGTGGAGAGCTAGTGTCACAATTTATATGTTTGTCCTGCACACCACCCCCCCACCTCATCCAGCCCATACGAGGCAGCTCCTATTTACAACCACCCAATCCCACTCATATACATGTCACATCCACGTTTGAAACAATCAAGGGACCCCACCTCTACCACGCCACGTGGAAACTGGTTCCGCAAATCAACACCCCTGTTACCGAAACAAGTATTTACCCAAGTCTTTCCGATTTAAGACTATTTACCCAGTCTTTTTTTTTACATTCTTGTAAAGCCACTAACACGCCTAGCGTTTCGGGCAGGTCCTTAATTTAAACAGATAATGTCATGCAAGACATTGCATGTGAGGCATAGCAACCTACGCCACAACTACCAAATTCCATTACAGCACATTGAAGAAGAAAAGGACCTTGGAGTCACAATCCACCACTCACTGAAAGTTGCACAACAGGTGGGAGCAGCAGTCAAAAAACTAACCAGACCCCTTGTAATAATCAAGCGTACCTCAGACTTTAAGGAATGGAAGGTAGTGATTCAATTTTATAAATCTCTGGTGCGGCCCCCATTTGGATAACTATATCCAAACATGGAGACCCCATCTTCAGAAGGACATAGCTGTTTTGGAAAAAGTGCAGCACCGGGCAACAAAAATCATGCCAGAGCTATGTCATCTCTCATATCAGGAACGGTTGAGGGCCACAGAGCTAACAACACTGCAAACCAGGCATGACAGGACAGATCTCATTAAAAAAGTTAGAATACTGAACAATTTGGTAGAGTAATAAATATGGTAGACAACGGCTCGCAAAGCTCCTCTTTGCATTCTTTAATTAAGCACCAAGGGAGCCGGCCGGCCGAGCGGACAGCACGCTGGCACGTGATCCTGTGGTCCCGGGTTCGATCCCGGGCGCCGGCGAGAAACAATGGGCAGAGTTTCTTTCACCCTATGCCCCTGTTGCCTAGCAGTAAATAGGTACCTGGGAGTTAGTCAGCTGTCACGGGCTGCTTCCTGGGGGTGGAGGCCTGGTCGAGGACCGGGCCGCTGGGACACTAAAGCCCCGAAATCAACTCAAGATAACCTCAATATAACCCTGGCAAACACTTCGTCCGGCCCTGCTGGGGATTTGTTTGGCTTGAGTTTTACTATTTGTTTAATAACGTCTTCCCTGGTAACTGCTAAACTAGTCAACCTGTCCTCTTCCCCACCAACATAGACTTGTTCGGCTGAAGGCATTATGTTAAGTTCCTCTTTAGTAAATACAGATAAAATATTTATTTAAAATATTACTCATCTCTTCGTCATTATCAATTATCTGACCTGTCTCAGTTTTAAATGGACCTATCCTTTCCCTAATTTTTGTTCGATATAACTGAAAAAACCTTAAGGATTTGTTTTTGCTTGCCCTGCTATACGAACTTCATAGTTGACCTTTCCACCCAACTTTTCAATCTATTGCATCCAAAAAAATTCCTAGGCTATTAAAATCTGCGTTTTCGGAAATCTGACTAACAATCAGAAACTCATTCATTGCTGAGTGAACAGAGGCTACAGGTAAGGATTGGTGCCTAGTCAATCCTCCCCCGGCTAGGATACGAACCCATGCCACATCAATCTATGACGAAGATTATCTAACATACACGGGTATATAACTTCGGCTCCACAAAGTAAACCTTCCAAGCCTCACGTCTTTATAGTAGTCACATACAGCCTAGTCATTCACCAAATCACTCAGATCATAGTAATGTAACTCATATATTTATACATATTTCTGTTTTATAAAAACTTAGTGATATTCGTTACATCTTCCAGATTAGTTGCCATGGCATTATAAAAAATTCGCACTCAACGTGATCTGAATATTATTAAATTAATACTGACATGGTGGCAAGGAATGTGTGTCACCAGTCAGCAATATATGTAACTAACTTGCCACAAGCATAAATTAGTTAGTGTTTTGTACTCCAGTTATTAAACCCATCATGCTTTAAAAAATACTGATATGTATATTAATCTATGTAACTATAGCTGATCAAGATTAACTTGCTTGTAGCTGTGAGAGCTTTTGCTCTGCCACTCACCCAGGATGGGTATGGGGTGCACAGTAAATGAACTAGACTAAAACTCTGAAGGATCATATATAATTATAATATAAGTCTTAATATAAAGTAAAGAGACGACGACGTTTCTTCTTAAATTTCTAGTGTGTGGTTTGGTCAACATTTTCAGCCACGTTATTGTGACTTTTCATCTGCATAATATAACTACACCAGTTGTAGTTTTCCTAACATCTCAATCTTAATTGTCAAATCTTACAAACTAATTAACTTGATATTAATGTTTAGAAATGCAGCAATGGAGACGTACTTCGGCCGTGTGTGGTCTTTACAGCGAGTGATCACGACTACGTGACTCCGCATCCTTCCAAGAGATGTCTTCAAGGTGCACGCTACAACTTAGTACGGTGAAAGTCATACAGGGGTTGCAGCCCGTCCTCCTAAGAAACTGTCCGCTCGGGAGCCGGTCGGCCGAGCGGACAGCACGCTGGACTTGTGATCCTGTGGTCCTGGGTTCGATCCCAGGCGCCGGCGAGAAACAATGGGCAGAGTTTCTTTCACCCTATGCCCCTGTTACTAGCAGTAAAATAGGTACCTGGGTTTTATAGTCAGCTGTCACGGGCTGCTTTCTGGGGTGAAGGCTTGGTCGAGGACCGGGCCGCTGGGACACTAAAGCCCCGAAATCATTTCAAGATAACCTACCAGAGACTGCAAAACAGAAAACAGAACAGTATGTCAATTTCGTGAGCCGCTACCATTTTCTTATACGACAATTATTTGCCTTATATATAGGTAAAGTATGGGTCAAAATGCGACCCCTCTGTGGGAGAACGGGTCACCAACTAATCTTACCATGTAAGTAATCTTACTTACTACTATATATTTAGACCTAATTTTCAGGAGGATATAGCTGCTCTATAGAAGGTGCAACACCGGGCAACAAAAGTCATTCCAGAGCTAAGTCATCTCTCGTATCAGGAACGCTTGAAGTCCGCAGGGCAAACAACACTGCTAACCAGGTATGACAGTGCGGATCTCTCGTGGTCCGTAGAATTAACCAAATCAGCCTAACATTACCTAAATAATGAATAGGCAGGCACAGATGATGGGGAAGGCACAACAGGTGGGCCGCCATTTGGTGGTGGGAAAGTACAACAGGTGATGGGAAGGCACAACAGGTGGGTTAAGTTATAGTGCTGGTACTTTAAAAAAAAAAAAAGTATAAAAGTTATTTGGGCCATTTGTTTCCCTGTGAGGTAGAAGCGTGTGTCTTATCGAGGTAGTCTGGTGCAAATCCAGAGTTATGAGTTATGAGCTCGCACAAAAATGTTTGCTTTTTCGTGCTCTCACTTTTCATACATCTAGTTGTGAATGAACTTGAAATACATTTCCCAGTAATATATGTATCTACTGTAATTACCAGTTCTTAAACATGGCAAATATAAGCACAATAATTAACAAACAAGATGTGTCATCAATATTTCAATGAGTAACAATGAGGCAACACATCATGTCTTGAAGGTTGCATTCAATTCAATAAAAGGCAAATGAGGGCTTCTTAATGAATTATATTCAATCTTAACCCAAGTTTATAACAAAGCAAAGCTGCTTTATTTAATACTAAACCACAGTGGGATAATTTATTACCTGCATGATAAAGACTCTTCACTACTTGTATTAAATCACACCATAAAAAATCTAATAAATAACTATGTTGACAAAGATTGCATTTATCCCAAAATCTGCAAAAATAGATTAAAAACCCTACTTGGTCTCCATGTATTTAATCCCTTCTACACAGATTCAGCACAACACAGCATGGCCTTCACCATGCAGTTATATACGTGAGGCTGCATGTCTCCTGCAATATTTAGCTCACATTAAAATGAGACAAATCAAAATTATGAACAGTATTAAATTTTAGTAGCATGCACTTGATATATCAAATGCTCAGCCATCCTCCTATGTTAGTATGAAATGACAAAACTAATATATATTAGACACATTGATACATTTTCCAAAGATAGCATACCTTAGTTTCAGCCTAAAGCAGTTCATTTTCTAATTAAAGAATTTTGATTAAAGCTGTGAAAAGTAAATGTGAACAGCTATGCAAGCAGTGAAAGGACAATACCAATCATTACTTAGATAATACAATTTAACGAAAAAATAATCTACCCAATAGACCTAGGAAAGCATTATGTTTATTTATACTGTACCTAGTCCTAATTTAAGTGTAGTACACAATGTGGCATATATGGTGATGCCAAAGTGTCTCAAGGGTACACCACATGGACATACGAGAACATTTACAATGTTTGTTCACATTATTATTCAGATTTATAAGAAGGATATACATTTTAAATACCGGCAATTATTTTGATTAATAGGAGAAAAAATTAAGCAGTTTGATACGGTCATGTTCTCCACTGGTCATTCTCTACTGTTTGTTCTCAACTGTTTGCTCTTCACTGGTGATTGTTCTCATGGAAAACTTTATGAAACGCTTATATTTTAACAAATCTAAGCTTTTGAAATATATTTAATTAACCTATTAAAAAAAATTGTGCAATAAAATCAACTTTCATTTAAAGTATACAGGTATTAGATAACTCATTATATTTGCAACAATAACGTTTAAATTATAACAACAACCAGTGTTTACCACTTCTCAATAGTGTAACATTAAGTTTATATGAACTGGGTATCTTAATGCTCTGAGACAGTGTAACCTAAAACGCTAGCCAGAATTCAGTCAAATACTAATAATATGCTAGATAAAAATGAAATATCTAGGTGTACTGTTCAATCTCTAAAAATGTAAATATTTTGCAAAACCTACAAAATTAAAATGTATAACATAAGCAGACCCATTAACTGATTACAGTGTTTAAACTGCGATGTACCACAATTATGGTACACACTACAATTAAAAAACATTCATGTTCTATTTCTTGCACATCTTAAAAATGGTACAGTATGGCACTATAATAATAATAATTTTTGTTATTACTTTCACAAACAAAAATGACTTAACCAGCAAACACAACATATCCTGGAATATTGGAAACGTGTACCTAACAGTATTTCAAAATCACCATTCATTTAAATTTCACAACAAGGATGAAGCTGACATGAAAAAATCTTTAATCCTAATTGGAATGCAATAGCTCCCATAAAGAATGCAAAAAAGCTCCCATAAAGAGGTTAAACATTAAGAACATATTCATTGTTCTAACTCCATGTGCAAGGGATTAAATACAATATACAGTAAATAACAAAAATCATGGAAAAATGGCAAATAAAAATGCACACATTAAAGGTATTCAAAAGTGAACAGCTATTTTCACCATGCATTACACTAAGTAAGATGCTGAAATGTGGAACGCAAAACGGTGCACGTGTTCATACCCAGCACTAGCAAAAACTTGGTCAGTATCTGGATGAAAACAAGTCTAATTTGCAGTGTTATATGCTGTTACATATCACTATGACAAACTGACACCCAAACAAAAGAATAACAGACTAGTGGCTCATTTTACTCCAGTAATTCTGGTAGTACACTGGAGAGTAAAGAACTAGGTTCATGTCATAAGGAATTTCAGAATAGACATTTCATTTTGCATGATTTAGAATGGGATCCTTCAATTTTGTTTAGCTTTTAAAAAAGCTGTAGTAGTGTCGAGATTAGCCTTTAACAACATATATTACATATTTGAAATAAATAATAAGAAAGCATTTACTCTTCCCATTTAACTGTAGTACCTTAGGGAGGAAAAGTTTTCATTTCACAGCCGTAATATATATATATATATATACTGTATATACGTACAATACATTTAAATCTACATTCTAGTAAATGGTTCAACTTTCACCAAATATATGTTCAATCACTAGGAAAAACAATGGTACAAAGAAAAGTATTTCACCACTGGTATGAACTATAAATTAATCAGATGATTCTACTGTAATCTCAAGCCATAAATGTCTGTGGTATATAAATATTTAAAAAAGCATTTCAAGAAATATAAAATCTGAACATATTCCCAAAATATTGAATTGCTTTCTAAACTCCACCCATGAACAATGAAATTATCACCAATATAATTCATAAGTTTATAAATCATGGGCACAAGGTATTGTGTTATTCTAATTTCCCTAGCTGGTTTTATAGATTATGAAATGAAGGGACAACCAAAAATTATTCACCTTAAAAAAGTCCACCGATATCTTGATTTTTTACTGTCACATATTGGTAGCAAGAAAGTGATAATTGTTAGTTATGTCACCAAATATTCTCATTTGATGACGCACATTATTTAAACTCCACTGATCCTCACAGACCACTTCTATGCACTCTACATTACTGTACTTATTTACGTCTCGCAAGCCACTGCTGCTTGTGAGGCCCAGCATGATCTTTGCCATTAACATTCAGTTCTTCATTGGAAACATTTGTATAACAAAAAATCTACAATAAATATGCAGTATATTTTATTTTGAGAATAATTTAAGGTTTTTGCATTAACACTCAATGTGGCATAGAAAAACAAAAATAAGTACAAATATACTTCTGGATATTATAATCAGTATTTATATACAATCTATACTGTATTTACAATCAAATATTATTTAGATAGTTGCATCTGATTTTATAATTTTCATTAATAAAATATTCTAGTAATATTATGTGACAAAATGTGCTATACTGTATTATTTGATATCAAATACACATCACATTTAAAATACAATTCAAATTATAAGATACTGTATGCATATTAACAGTAAGGCTATATAATGAGCTAAGTCAAAGACATAGAGCATCTCAGTTGTAAATTACTCTCAAACCCTAGTGTTTACTATTCAAGTCAAAGTCTGCCATATGAAATTGTATTTGTGGTGATATTTTCATAATTTCCTTAAATCATACTTGAACATGAGTTTTTCCAAAGACTAAGATATTCTTTAAACAATCAGAATCATAGTACACATATTCAAGAATGGGATTTGTATAATACAAAAAGCAGGTTTCAAAGCATAAAATGGGTAAAAGTAAATATTGTGTTAACTACTCTGGATAGTTTTAGTAATGAACAAAAATCATCACCATTGCTCTATTTCTAATGTATAAAGTCTGCAAATGTCTGCATTCTTTTTCACATGTATTTTACTTGCGTCAGATACACTAGGAATACAAATTAGATGTTGATTACATTTTTTGTCAATTCCATTATAATAACTGTACTGGTAATCATTCTCAAAATGCTCAAGCATGATTTTTATATGACTAGAGGAAATGGTTCACTGTAACCATACCTTATTTCTGGAGGAAACAAAGTGTTTAAAATAGATATAAATATAAACCCTAAAGCCACATTGGTTTAACAGGATTTAAGATGAAGCCATGTGCTTGGACAGATGGCCATTCAGTTCTTAAACATTTAGTTTTCTTCTATTTTTACTACCACAATGAAGCATAAAAATGTCTATGGTAAGTCTTTAACTGAGGATGAATCATTGAAATAGCTTCTCCTCATTCCCTCCTCTCCTCTTGGAAGATAGGTACAAAGAAAACATTAAGCACTTAAGAACATTTATATGCAAACTTAAGATAAATATGAATCAATGGGAATAACAACAAACATGACCAGCTTAGTGTTTGTCACACAATTACAATATTTATAAGAAAAATCTATAATATACCTGGTACCATTTGCAGCAATTATTCTAGTTACCAAAACAAGGTTCCAAGAAGCCTATATATATAAGGTGCAAACTTTTTAAAACCAAAGAGACCTAAAATATTTTATTCATGAAACATGATAATTTAACAATAGTTAATATATTTGACTCGTATCATTGTATTTTGGAATTGAGTAACTGTCTTATGATCAAATCAGAAAAGCATAATTTATCATTCAAGTATTCCATAGTTTACAATAAGACCAAAGAATCCCAAATTAAATTTTTGAATATCATATCCTTATTTTAATGAATAAAGACTGTGCAGGTAAATGATAAATGACCTTTTCTGCAAATTTTAATTTTCAAAACAATTTTCCCATATTCCAGATTTGTCTTCCTCTTGATCAGCACAAACAGCTTCATAAACTGTGCTGGTATTATATAGTCTTAGCATAAGACTATCATATTGTATTTTAAGACTATCATATCATATTGTATATATACTCTTCTTAGCATAAGACTATGCAGTGGGAATATATTCTGGGTAGCTACATTTGAATGATTATATTTAAGGTTGTGTATGATTGGGTAACTAAAATATTTTAGTATCTCTTGCATTACATTGACTAATAATGAGACTTCACATCAAAAATCTTAAACTTCTGGTACTTGTCCTGGTAAGAATAATCAGTGCTTGGGTATAATATATACTCTTAAGAGAAGGAAGAGTAAAGCTTATGTGAGAGAAGCTCTCAGTGAAGAAGAAGAATACAATTTAGAAAATAAGCTTTCCACTAATTGTATTATCTCTTCACAACTTGGAAGGTTACAGGTCTGTTTTTGCCCATTCAAAAACAGATTGCATACTATTCAAATAACTAGATCAAGAGTCTGTTATAGCAGTTCTGAAGAATTCAGAAGCAGAGTATAACATAACTGCTATGAAATACATTATTGTAGTTATCCTGGGTATCTAATTCTATGAATATTTCAGCACAACTCTTGGATTCAGAGCAGCCTTTCAGTCACCACCCAGGCTTCATTATAAATAAACATTGCTTATACTGTATCTCTAATGAATATATATAAATATACTATTTTAATGAATGCAATAGAAGACAATTTTAAAGTACACTTACAAACACGTCCTCATGGGTATATGCATCCAGATACACAGTATAGTCGGGCAAAAACATTACTAGTGGTATAAATATGAAAATATAAAACAAAAACATGTATAATATACTAGGTAACACACAACCATGAACACATGAGACAAGGACCGTAGAGCCTCACCAGAATATACAAGCATGAGCATGTGCCAGAGATGTTAATCCTCCCAAGAACATACTAGGAAGGGGGGGGGGGGGGAGAACAAATTATCACTGATCTTGAGAACACACAAGCATAGATACATGCACTCAGTGATCCTTACAAGAGAACACTAGTATGGGCATATGCATTATATTGATCTTTACAAAAGAACACGTGCATCAAATTGATATTCACAAGAGAACACATTAATCCTCACAGGAGAACACATACATCATACTGGTCCTTTCGATAGAACATACGCACAACACATGCGTTACACTGATCCTCATGAAAGAGCACAAGCGTAATCACATGACTCGTATTAAGCCTCACGTAAGCACACAAGCATGGAGACATGCATTATACTAATCCTTGATATGATTCACAAGCAGGAACATGTGCATGAGATACAGTACTGATACATATGGGAACACGAACACATACTTGTTAAGTGCACTGAGTGAACAGCTTGAGGGAAATTTCAACGTAAATGAATCAACAACATAATTTTTGGTCTGCATATTTCCACATTAATTAAAAAAATACTGATAGTGATTAGTCTTTCACAACCCTTTGAAAATTAACTGTTTTGTAAATTACACTGCTAATCTTAATTGACAACAAAAAATTACTGATACTGAGATAACTTTCCAATAATGCTTAAGAAATCCTTATACAACACAAAATTAGAAATAATTACAGTATTTTAATTCTATGAAATCTTATCCGCAGATTCAATTTTCATTTGAACACAACAAAATTTCTTTAGATAAGTTTCATTGCTGTATATACATACATTAAAACTGCCCTAGTCAGGACATTTGCTTACTTCTTCCACATAACAATAGCTTGACATTAGACAGTGTAATCCCAGCAAACAATGTTCTCACACACTACTAAAACATCACAGCTCATGTAATTCCATTTTTCATGTGTTGAAAATTAGATATTTGTCTTGCCAACTAGCACATTCAAGTTTATACAATATAGGTATCACCACTTGATTCACCCATAATGGAATAATAATAATAATATTACTTACATTTTCTTCCAGTTCTTTGCCAATATGTTTGCAAACAAAAACAAAATAAATAGACAGATCTACTGCCAAACTTTTGGTTCTCAGAGACCCATACTGAAGGATCACAATTACATTTTATATTCTTTCATTTTACTTAACCATGAGCTAATTATCTGGATTTTTTTTATCCATTTCGTTCTTCACTTGTAACAAAATATTTTCCGTTTTCTTATAAGATATGTGTCATTAGGAGTAGACTGCAAGTGTTCACAGATCATGACCACAAGAGCCAGGCACAGTGTTTACAGATCACAAGGACAAGAGTTAGTCACAGCTAAAGTGTTCACAGATCATGACTACAAGATCCAGACACAGCCACAGTGCTCACTCTTCACTCTTCATAACCACAAGAGCTCTCCACAGTTTGCATAGGTCATGACCACACGAGCTAGCTACATTATTCACTGATCATGATCATGAGAGCTCTCCGCAGAGTTCACACATGACCATGAGAACTAGCCGCAGAGTTCACACATGACCATGAGAACTAGCCGCAGAGTTCACACATGACCATGACAACTAGCCGCAGAGTTCACGCATCATGACTGTGAGAACTAGCAGCAGAGTTCACACATCATGACCGTGAGAACTAGCCGCAGAGTTCACACATCATGGCCATGAGAACTAGCCGCAGAGTTCACACATCATGGCCATGAGAGCTAGCTGCAGAGTTCACACATCATAACCATGAGAGCTAGTCAGTGTTCCAGCTCATGACCACAAGAACTAGCCACAGAGTTCACAGTTCATGACCACGAGAGCCAGCCACAGACACTCGGGTTGGCACACTTCCTGAAGAGCCCAGACCCAAATCACCATCATATACTGGGTTGGATACACTCTGGAAAAAGACAAATATAGGTACTGTACTTCGTTATATATGCCTCTTCCTTTTACAAAATTTTAGCCATACATATCAAATTACAGGCATTATTTGAAGGTTGTATAAAAATACTAAATAATAAATGATAGCATTATGCAAAAAATACAACATGTGATGATCATTTGCCATTAAAAATAAGAAACAAAAGATAAATGAATCAAGCATAGGACACAAAAGAAGTATAGAAGCATAGTGACAACTTGTCAACCTGTCGAACTGAAGTGTGAAATGCAGTATATCCCTGGACAAGTGTATTCTGAAAAGGACATCAAAAGGCATACGGGTTAAAAACATTTGCACCTTAATGATTTTTCAATCATTTGCAAACGCTCTGGTTTGGTGAAGATAAAAAAAAAAAAAATAAGCCGCAAATGAAAACAAAACACAGAACATCAAAGACATCCAACCAGTGCAATGAAGACAGGCAATAGCTGCTTTGTTAAGCATTTGGTTTGCAATTATTTTAGGTGCAATTTTTGAATACAGTATATGTACTGAATTCACAACAAATGTAACAATCCACGAACATTGTAAACAATGCAACAACATACATACGACCTCCTGTGGGACATGGCCATGTTTTAGAATAAAACATTAATTTAAAATGTTTAAATACTGGTATTACATTAAAATGACGTAAACATTATGCCTAATTTGCACAGCTTAATTATGCTCAATTTGAATTTTGGTTTGTTGCACAGTAAATGAAGTTCCTCCAGACACCCGGAGGATGGTAGTATGATAATAGTGCAACAGATCCAAAATGTTCAAACCAAATGCCTGCTTGCCATGTCACATACCAGTCTGGTCGTTCAGTAGTTAGTAGTTCCATGGTGGTGGTGGTGGTAGTAGTAGTAGTAGTTAGTAGTGGTGGTGGTGGTGATTGGTGAACAGGGTCGTTAGTTACATGAAATTCTGGGCGTCAATACTGAGTTGGCTACGATTATCTGCAGAGTCACGCTCCCGCTTTAGTATCCAAGAACCAGAGCCGATGGGTCCGTCCGTAAGTTATCATGGAACAAAAATACAAAAAAAGAAAGAAACAAAATAAGCATGAAAATAAGAGCAAAAGGAAAGAGATGGCACTAGCTACAAAATGTTAGATTTTCTAGCTGAGGACATTACTGATGCTGAACAATACAAAGATTAAGTAGGAACTGCAATTTTGAAACAATCTTGCAGACACTGACAAAATTCTAGAAAATAAATAAATGCCACAATATTATGTAAAGACAGTACCTTATAATATAATTAGAGTATAACAATAATGGAAGCTGGTTACCATTATTTAAAGTTTACAATGTCTAAAGTTCCATACTAACTCTACTGACTTTTTTTGAAGGGGAAAACAAAAATTGTCATTGTTTAGCAATTACTGTCAATCATACAGCAAAGAAATCTACAGACAATCGTTAAAGGGCATAATCACCTTCATTATCTTATTACTACTGTACCGCATTTTGATAAAACTGTACTGCACTGTCCACAAACTTTTGCTTCCCGATCAGAAGACACAGTACTACAGCCATTTATCGAAGCAGAATGATTGAAATACTATGCCTCACCCAATGATGGTAAAGCATTTCTTGTACAAGACTCAAGATCACTAATTTCTGATAAATGTAATCAAAATTAATGTTATGGAAGGATATAAAGCATCACAGACTGCAAATGAGTACTGTACTATATAAACTTTTGATGTATCGCTAAGCAGGTGGCGAAAGGTGTATCTGGTAGGATGTAAAAAACCAGACACATTTTTCTTCAAGTTCCCCAACGGAAAAGAAACACCAAATACAGTCTACTGTACTTTTGTTTCTGACATTTGGATAATTTATTATAGAACATTAAAAGCACCTATAAATTAAGACAGGTATGCCGAGTAAATACATGTGCAGTACTTAATACAAAATTAAAGTCATAGGTTGGCCTATGGCCTCGACTCCCAATCAAGGATCCCAATTTTAATCTGCGGGTAGGACAAAAATGGTTGGGCACATTTTCTTTCACCCAGCAATATATAAGTACTGGGAGTTAGGCTACTGTTGCGCAAGGCATCCTGGGAAAGGACAGTAGGGGGACCTTGGTAAGCCATGTGCTTCCTGTCACTGACGACAGGAATTGTATGATGACCTACCCGAGGGAGTGAAGTTGCACGTGTCAATGTTTACAGATGATGCATAGCTAGTTAGGAAAGTAAAAACCGAGGACTGTAGAGTACTGCAGGAAGAACTTCGCAAACTATAGGAGTGAGCAATCAAATACCCATTAGCTGTCAAAGTTCTCACTTATACAGTAACCATACTGTGAACTATAACACAAGAACCTATTCATTGCTTCATAACAAATAATCCTTCCTTCACCTTATTCTTTCTCACTATTGTTCTTATAACATTTACAAAATTTCATTGTTCTCTTTAATAGTTGTACTTAAAAAATCTAGCACATTAATTTCATGTAACCTTTAGAGGCGTTTATCTCTTGATCACCATGAGAGGTTGGCCAGTTATGCTTCTCACTTTTTGAGGGAGTGTTGACAATTCTTGGGCCCTTAATGATAGAATTCTCTCTTAGTTTACCTACTGCACCTCTGCTTTTTTTATGAGGCAATTTTGCATTTCCTGCCATGCCTCCTGGTCTCATGTGGTGCTATTTCCGTGTTCAGATTTAAAACCAATCCCTCTAATATTTTCCCCAAATGCAAATTATTATGTATCTTTTCCACCTGCACCCTAGGAAATACAGAATTAAAAATTGTTAGTGGTTCTAATAATTTAGATTTTATTGACTAGATTTAGGCAGTAAAAGCTATTTCCTCGTTCTCCAGGTCAGCAATTTCTCCAGCTTTGAATGGGATTGTTATTGTGGAGCAATATTCCTAGAGAGCAGTAGTGTCTTAAAAAGTATCATTGGTATGGCATCTTTTGCTTGAAAGGGTTGTTATCCAACCTGTCTCTTGCAGCAATGACAGCTACTTTATTTTACTGTGTTCATTAAATGTTAAATCTTCCAACATTACTACTACCAAATCTTTTACTGTATACTTCTTTTTGGTTCTATAGTGATGATTTGACTGCAGTTTTATATATGGCTTCCATTTTTATATTTTCTGTGGCCTATTGAAAGGCCTGATTTACATCAGTTTGGTGCTTTTCTGTGTCCTCTATAGCAGGCATGTCAAACTGAGGGTCCCCAGAGAGCCATATGGGTCACATTTATGTTATCATGAGGGCCACACATGACAACTAATTGAAGTCATTTAATACAAATTATTGCAGAATATTTTTTTCTATTTTATTATATTATATACCAAATTACAGTATCCCTTTTTGCAGGCTGCATGTGTGCTTGCAAAAGGTCACATGTTAAACATGCCTGCTCTATAGTGTCTACTCTCATCAACATCCTAGCAGTCACCTGCAAAGGATGATACGGTCCTAGAGTTTATCTCGTCTATACCTGATACAATGAGAAAAAGAACTGGATCAAGCACAATACCTTGGGGGACTGAACTTTCCACAGTGGATGATATGGATTAGGATTATACTTTGTTGACTATTACACACAGGGTTATGTTCATTTGGAAATTAAAGATCCATCTCCCTATTTTGCCAGCAATTCCTTGTGTGCACACTAACATCATGGTAACACTTGTCAAAATCTTTATGAACTGTGTGTACATTACATCAGCGTTTTACTTGTTTTCTATGGCAGATAAGGCCATGTCATAATGGTCTAGCAATTGAGTGTCAGGAATGCCCTGTTCTGAGCTCATATTGTGCAGCGTTATGTAGATGCTGTGACTCTAATGTGTTTTTGTGATCTTACGTCTTAACACACTTATTCAAAGATTTTTATGATGTGATGTTACTGCTGTCTATAATGTTTTCCCTCCATTTTATTTCCTCCTTTGTGGAGTAGAACAATCTCCAGTGTTTATGTTGGGATAACACTGGAATCTTGGCTTCATCTCCAAATATTGTTAAGCACCTGTGATACAGTAGTGGTTTATTGCAATTCCTGATGAATATGGATTTTCCAGGAATCTGGGCAAGGTACAGAGTGCATAGGCATACTGTCTATGGATACTTCAAATCTAGTGGGGTTCAGGTGATATCTGATGTATGATGTGATGTTGACATCACATTCATGAAAAATTTGCTTGAATTATCAATATTCGGTGTGTTCAGGGGTTCACTGAAACCAATCCTACTGTATCCTCAGTATTCCACTAATTTCTTTGTTGTTATCTGTGAGTTTCATCTTCCTTGTGCAAGTGCCAATGAAATTATAGAAATTTGCACACTACAAATCTACCTCAGTAACCTCTGGGCTATTCCAGATTAAAAATCACTCCAAACACACAGCTCGTACAACACAGTTCTGACTGTAATAGGACTCAAAATGCCTGTTAATAAGCCATGTCTTTGTGACAATAATTCCTTCATAGTTCTAAATATCCAGCTGAGGTACTTACTACTTTCTCTACCAACGAGTAGTTTAATTCTATCCTGTATTCCTGCTACGCAATTACATACATCGCTCATTATTAGGTTGTTTCCTAACACAGATCAGGTTGTGTTTCTTAACACAACTTAACACTTTCACTCGGTAATGATGCAGTATGGTGTCAAAAATTTATTAGACGATTGTGCGGGAATGACGCAGTATTGCGTAAAAAAATTAGAAAATTTGGCCTATTTTCGCCTTGACTGTGGGCGGAGCATGCTATGGCCGTGAACATTATATTCATATACTATTGTAGGGAATTTTATTGCAAACACATTATTACCAAATTGAAAGACCTAATACGAGAATTGAGGTGACCAAAGTGAAAGAGAGTATACACATTTTATTGCTCTTGAGCTTTCACGGGTAACACACTGTCACTTTCTCTTTGGTGCGGGTGGTACTCCACACTTTTGGACTTTATATGCATATATGTACTCCTGTAGGGAATTTTATTTTGAACACATTGATACCAAATTGAAATACCTAGGATGAGAATTAAAATGATAAAGTTGAAAAGAGCATACACTTTTCAGTATTACCACGCACTCCTCTGAAAAGCCCGGCACACCTTGGGGCGGTCAGGCACTCGCCCAAAGCGCAAAAGTGTTAAGTTGCGAGTTAATATTTAAGTTGCAAGTTGAAATATCAAGTTAAATCAAATTGATATTTCTGATAACGTGGCTCATAAGTGAGCCTGAAAAGAACAAAGTTGTGTTTGCTGGATGGGCAATTCCTTTTAGACAAACCGATATAATTCATTTATGAATTATTTCTTCCCAAGTGTAAGTCGGAGATTACAACAAGTGCACAATCTTCTTAGACTGTGATTTGTATTAACATCCACATTTATATCCAGCAATGAATAGCAGCTATTGATTGTACATGATCTGTGATGCTATTTTGGTGTACCACTACATGGTAATGAAATAAAAAAAGCACAAATATTGTATGTTTTTATTTAATCGATTTCCTTGTAAAGCTTCAAATTTACACTCAAATTCTTCTTTCCCTGCCTGAAAAAATTCACATTTTGATGTTAAATGTATAAGTAAACACTACATGTGAATTTTCAGGATAAAAAGTGCACATCACCTTTTATTCACGTCAAGCACCAATCATTCATTCACAATGCACACAACTGTCTTACTATTTGCTTTGTTTTCTTCCCTATGATATATTAACAGCCGATTAAGACCCCAAACTGGCTCAAAGACAAGATCAAGAAAAATTCTTCATATGTTCTACAGATAATTTTAACCTTTAAATTGTGTAACACTCGTCTAGAAAACTAAATTTGCTATATAAATCAGTAATGTCCCCAGAAAATAAAGATGATAAAGTGGCTTAGGATGCATGACTCCAGAATGGCATTAGTGGCAAGCTCAAAGATGGAATGTCTTAGGAAGTTGCATATTTGGGAAATGAGTATGCTGCAGAAATGACAGCATCAGGAATGTGGGTAAATCAGTTAGATTAGTGGGAGACTGGCCCACAGAAGACTAATGAAGAAGCTGCAGTAACATGTAGGTCCAAATACTGTATTAGATGATTACCATCAATGAACATAATTGCCCACTATATAAAAAAAATAATGAAACAGATTTACTGTACTTCCATTAAATAAATTTCTATATCGATACCTCTAGCTTGCAGGGAATTTTTTCTCAAAGTTGGGTAATGAAATTTACCCTGATGCCTTTAGTTCCCAACCATCTACACACCTGCATAAACCATACAACTCAATGCATTACTTGGCCCTTTCTAGAGCATTGTAGCATAACAGCATAGGTCACAAGAGCCTTTACAACAAAATGTATGAAAGAACATTTTTTATTTGTTGTGTAAATTTACAGGTATTCATATAAACCTTCATTGTATTTATGTGCATGGCATTTTGTGTATTCCCATGTCTAATATGCAATAATAATGTACATGTTCCAAAATTAGCATCGGTTAGCTTCTGTGAGGCTTTATTACAAATTTATCAGCAAGTGATTATTGAGTTGTTTGAATTTAGGCAAGAAAGCATTTGTATTTAAATTATACATCAAACCCCTGTCTCGTGTGTCTTATACAATTCCTTTACTATTTTGTCCTTCAAAAGGCTGATCAATAGCTATTTAACATATTTTAAAGCAAATTATGAATATTACATACTAATAGCTGTAAAGGTCAAAGATTTAAGCAAATTTTTTATTGAGCATTTTTGTTCAAGGTCAGCAGGAAAATTTTGAGGTCACTCTAGAGTAGAAAAATGAAGAGGAGAGATGATTTTAGTTAAGCCAACCATTACCTAAGATTTCTTAAATATTTCCTTCACCATATTAGGTCCTAAATGGTTCAACAAAAATTTAATTTTTTCCACACACATAAAGGAACAATAATTAAACTAAAATTATCAAGGAGCAATTGAATGCTTAATAAAATCAAAACATTTTACTTCTGTTTTGTTTTACAACAAAACATTACTTCTCAGGAATAATTTGAGTTTATGTTACACCTGTGTTGCCTAGTGAAGAAACATAACAAAAGTGATGCAAAAATACATTGATGATACCAGACTGGAGTTGCCTTAAAGACATATTGAAGGGTTAAATAAAATATATAGCACCAGAACATGAAACAAATTATAGTAATTTAGGTCAAACAAATTTGACACACACACAAGGGTTAACAAAAAAAATTGAACTTTCAACACTTTCTATCCAACACATCTAAAAGGTGTACATACACACAGGAAAGACCTCCATACCCAGTTCACCCATCTTCTTACACCACTACACATTTATCTGTCCATATCTCGAGTATGGAACTACATATAGGGATCAACAGAAACAATTTGTTAAGCCTATTATCACAAGAATAAGAAATCAGAATCATATCTAACTAATTTCATACACCCAACTTGCTCATTGAAATCCCTAAAACTACTAAATATACAAATCCTAGTCTGAACTTGAGACTGTCTTAAGTAAACAAAGCTTTTATGTACTTTGTAAACACTCAATCTGTGTTGAGACTATGCAGATAATGGAGCCCAATATGTGAAGCAGTTTGCAACCCAAAACCTAAAATTTGTACATTATTCTACAATTTGAAAAAATACATTTTTAAAACATACTATCAAACAATCAGAAACTAGAAGAAGCAAATTAAAAAATACAATAATAATAGTTTTGATTGCTATGTGTAACTATTCCTTCTTAAAGAATGCATGTGTGTCTAAAACCTGAAAATAAAGGATCTGACGATATTTTGGTCCATCCTGGACCATTACCAAGTCGTGCAATAACTTGACAATGGTCCAGGGTGGACCAAAATGCCACCAATTCCTTTTTTTTTTATTTACGAGATGGATGTCTAAATATTTTCTAATTGACAGTGTCTGTATATAATTATTTTATTAGCTCTAAATTTCAAACTGAAATAAATAAATAAACATTTACATATACAAACATTTAATTTTTGAACTTTGCATCAATGAGAGTTAGCATCACTCATACTGGCTATGTTCAATCTCAATATTTTGTAACTGACAAATGATCTACATGATGTAGATTACGTAAATGAAATATGGGGTGATTTCTCCTGGCATTAGCTGAAGCCACTGATGGTGCCCAGCAAGACATCAAGTGCTCCTACTAGCTTAAAAGAAATGGGCTGTGCAGCAATATACAGATTTTGAAGTGAAGATATATAAAAACAGAAAACCCTGCTGAAGCACAAACTCCAACCTGAACACAAAGCAAAAGCTTTGCCCTTTTCCATTAATAAGAAGCACAAGATACACATTACAAGCAGAAACTGGAGAGAAATGTAATTGAAATATTAAGACAAAGCATAGTAAGCTACATAATTACACTCACCTTGCTACTAGAATCTATGGAAGTACGCACTCCACCTGATCCTAAGAGTGTGTCGTCTAATGGCAGGTCATCATTGAGAGGATCCCGGTCCTGCTGGTAAAATTGAATTTCTCAACAAATATATAGGCTCATTAATGCAAAAATAAAAATTAGCATCATTGTAAACATAATTTTTTTACACAGCAATCCTATGGTTTAAGTTGAAACTTGTTCAGAATTAACCTGTTGCAGTCACATAATATCAACATTCATTGACAATATTTAAAGAAATCAGTACTGATACCTTTCACCCATTCTGCACTGAAAACTAACTTGCACACACAAACGTCTTACTTCCCCTGGTACTAAAATCTTTCACTCGTCTTTCATAGAAACCTCCTTCACCTGCAGTGTACAGAAAACTCCCGCCAGAGACAAAAACCTCTCATCCACAACATACAGAAACCTCACCCATCAACTGTGTACAGAAACCTCACCCATCAACTATGTACAGAAACCTCACTCATCAACTATGTACAGAAACCTCACTCATCAACTATGTACAGAAACCTCACTCATCAACTATGTACAGAATCAAGGCCAAATGGGGGGCGGGGGCGCTTCAACAAGCTGCCGGTTTCCTGTCCACTAACCCCCAGGTTAGTGGTCTCAACCCTACAGAGCTTCTCCTCTTACAGAGCACCCTTTCACCCGTCTCATACAGAGCACCCTCTCACCCGTCTCATACAGAGCACCCTCTCACCCGTCTTGTACAGAGCACCCTCTCACCCGTCTTGTACAGAGCACCCTCACACCCGTCTTGTACAGAGCACCCTCTCACTTGTCTCGTACAGAGCACCCTCTCACCCGTCTCGTACAGAGCAACCCCACACCTTTCGCGTACAGAGCACCCTCTCACCCGTCATATAGAGCACAATCTCACCCATCATGTACACAGCACCCTCTCACCTGTCATATAGAGCACAATCTCACCCATCATGTACACAGCACCCTCTCACCTGTCATATAGAGCACAATCTCACCCATCATGTACACAGCACCCTCTCACCGGTGACGTACAGACCACCTTTTCACCCGTCATGCACACAGAACCCTCTCACATGTCACACACACGGCACTCACACCAGGCATGTAGAGTATCAACTCTCCTAATGCCAAACTAATGTAAACATTATTAACACTCATTCTTCAACTTTTAATCAAACACAGTAAGACAAACTGTATTTCACCTGCTGGCCATAACGCTGGTACCTGTGTGAGCTGTTCTGTGGTTGTAAGTAGTCTTGCTAGTGGAGCACAACACAGCGGTGTTGTGTCCAAAAGGGTGGGTCTACTGTTGGTTAGGAAAGGCTTCATGAACTTCACATCAAACTTGGCCCAAATGCGGAAGAGCCAAGCTTTCTCAAACTTGCCCACATTGTTGCAGTCTGTCCCACACTCCTCTCCCTCTTCTCCACCAGCACCCTGTAACACCCAACACTTTAAAAGAACTGAACAAAAAACAATTCAGAGTGATGAAAGGTACATGTGCAGTTATATTGCAATAGATGTGCACGATGTGTATGAAATAGATGCATACAATAGATATGTTGAAATTTTAAAATGGATTAATTAACTTAATATATCAAACTCTCAACCCTCTCACACAGCAAATAAATACATCATTATTAATCATATCCATGTCAATGGCTATAACAATATCTATGTACCCTCTCAACGATAATACTGCTATAGCCACCCTATATCTCCCACACTCAAATTTGCCTCAGCACAATCAATACAGTGAAAGCAATCACTAATTGGAATAAATGGGCCTCTGGAATAAATTGTAATCACTGGGTTATAAGAAACATTACAGTAATGATTCCTGTTTGTAAGCTGCCGCTGCTACTCCAACAGTGGTACTACAACTACTACTACTGTATTCACAAACATCAATATACAGCACTGAACAATTGCTTACAATGAACAACATTGCTTCCCAAATGTATTAAATGTTTTAGCTCTAAGTCCACCAAACAGACTAAATTACAATTTTCATATTCCCAACTACTGCACTACAATACTTCGACTAATTTTGTATTTTTTGTATTAAATCCATGTACAAATATATATTCTTAATGATGTGTGTAAATCACGAAAATAAACATGTGATGAATGAAATTCTTAATGATGAATGTTTTACTAGTTACAAAGTGAATCTAATACCAATACTAGTATTACATAAATATATTAATATGGTAGACAATATATATATAATTGATGATTTACAGTAACTAAGGTCTATTTTAAATTGATGCAATATAAGAACTTAATATAATATATTAAGTAAAACTTAATATAAGAATATGCAGCAAGAATATTTGCCGCAAAGGTGTTAAGACTGGTAAAAAATATTATATTTCTGGCAAATGAACTCTGGAAAAGTGATACAATCACCAATTGTTGTTAAGTGATGCCTTCCAGGGATCACTTACCCCCGAGTGTTGCTGGTGCCATCCCAGTCATTTGCCTGTCACGTGGCAGTTGGTTTACAAGCCAAGGAGCAATTCATGCATCAAGCTTGCAAGCTTCACTTACCATAGATATTATTATTACCCAGCCAACACACACGAAGAAGAGAAGTGACTACTTGATAAGGGTCCAGGATGGACAGAAATGTTGTCACTCTCCTTTCTTCTCCTCTCGTATGTGTGGGTTGGGGTTATCACTTTTAAGTCACATTAGCGTCACTTATTCTTTGTATTAGATAACATTACGCATCCATATTTTAATTCGAGTTACACAGTGTACTCTATATGTAGTTCTGTAGTGGAGACCTCACATGCTGACGAGGTAACAACATTCTGCCTCCCCCACAACCTCTCCTCAACTTAAGCAACTATTAAATTTATATTTCACTAGATTTCTAAAACTGCAGTTCCAACTCACAATTATAATACTTTTCACTAACAAAAAATAAATGCACAGATATTTACACGTAAAATCTTTCAACCAAATGATTTGTAGCAAAATAAAAAAAATTGAATTAATTATTCAAATATGAAATGGATATAAATTACATGTGAAGAGTCCTTTAGTTAAAGAGACTAATACTCAATGGGCAAGGCTAAACAAGAGGCATAAAGTGAAAATAATCCTCATTTAAAATTTATCTACACTCAGCATGCTTATTTTTCCATATAGCTAATAAAAAACCTAACCAATCACTCCACACGTGGCAACCCTTGACTTAAAAAACACACTGTACTATGATTAAATTAATTTGCTATTACTACTACTTCCATTTCTTTTCTCACCAAAAAGTCATTTATCTGAAGCTATTTTCAAGGGCTAAGAACACAATATATTACATATTGAGAGACGAGACGGGACAGACACTGGCAACAAGCACAATACAGTGCAGCATGGCAATGAAAATGAAGCAGTTTTTACAAAATTACAGATTGCAGTGATTCCAGAAACACCTATTAGATGAAGATACCTATAATCTAAAGTCCATACCCCATGCAATAAAGAGAAAACTAAAAGGTTACGTACCCAGGACCCTTCAATGCTTTTGTAATCCTGAAACATCAAAACAAAAGAAGTTTTGATGGCCTTTAATGAAAATAATATCATACAACAAAAATAATACGAAAGCCAAGTGACAAGCTGCAAAACTTATTAATAATTTTGCACTAATGAAGGGAGAAGCAAACTATATAATGTGATTCAATTATGTACACTCTGAAATCAACCCACCAAGACCTGTGAAGTTACATACTTCATTAGTTATACAAGTGCTTAACTCTTGCAACAACACTATGTGTCTTGGTAGACTGACATAAGATTTGTACATGGACCACAGTGTGCCACGTGTGGAGGGTACTGTATAAGAATTTGGCTTTACCGCCAGTGTTATTATGTCACAGATCAATGGATTAAAAACAGGAGCACCAATTCATAAAAAATGACAAACTAGCACGAATAAAGAAACTTTAAAAATAACACCCATCAACACCTCACCCTCTCTTTCCCCCCAGGTTAAGTGCAACCTTAACCAAATTCAAAGAACTGAATGGATAAAAACCCACACATATATATTCGTTTATTTTTTGTAAAGATTTACGTCTTTCGCACTCTCTCGAGTGTTTTATCAAGGTCTGAGTATGTGCTTAGGACGAGACTTACATCTCAACAGTTAATACCTATTAGCTGCCGAGATGTAAGCCTTGTCCTAAGCACATAGTCAGACCTTGATAACCCAGGAGAGTCCATCCAGGAGAGTCCAAAAGACAGTGTGGAAACGTCAACCACTCCTCCTGTTTATAGAGTACTTTTTGTAACTATGTGCACAATAGTACAAACATTGATGTACTAAGCAATTAGATAACAGAATTTTGTACTACTGTATTTACTTTATAGTCCGAAAAAATTAAGCTAAAAACAAATTTAAGTATTCCTAGGCCTAGTATAGCACACATACCGTATGTACTATATTAGGTCTCAGATAGCAGGCCTAAGAAGATTAGGTTAGTTTAGTTTGTTTTTGCATCATAATTAGAAAATCGTTTTCCGACCAATCCTTTTTTATTTTGATTTACTACCACAAGACACTTAATGACACAAGTGAAGAGATATTTTAATTAATTTGGTGCATCTGTTTTAACCAAAATTTTAAGTTAGAAATTCACTTTGGCTCATAAAGCTTTACAGTAATATTTAAGTACAGAATAGCATTACAAAATTTGTTTTCATTGTCAGTCGAGATAATGTATCTTATGTTGAATTTAATGAATGAATAGATGTAAGTGATTTGGCCATTACATATTTGAATGTAATCCCTCACTAAGCCAAATAAATAATACACACACACACGTGCAAGTGTCAACACACCCCCCTTCGTACAAATTGCATACAACGCAATGCACAGATATTTTTGCAAACATAGTTCTTGGTGCACCTTAAGGATGGAGTTCCTCTTTAGTTATGATCATTAGGTCAAGAATAATTTGTGCAGATGGATGAAATGACAGTGCATAGTAAGGACGTTATAAAATTTGTAATGTGCCTCTTCAGATTTTCAGTAACGTTAAAATTGTTACTTATTTGTTCTTCAAGAGTTTTAAGTTGTATATTTTAATTTGGGCACAAAAAATAATAAGTGCTTTAAAATAATTTTTGTTTTGGAGTAATTGTGCAGAGTAAGAAACACTAGCTGTGTCTTGCATGCTCAAGTCTATTATGCCATCTCTTGCTAGCATCAATGCATAATGCAGAATCAACAGTATGTAATACAGTAAACTCCTGGCCTAGCACATGGGGATTTAACAAACTGAATCTATATGAAGTAAAAATTGTAACTATTAATGTTTTTAAAATTGTCTGAATCAACCGTATGCAAATTGTGTGATGATACTAGTAGTCAGTACAAAAATCATTTTTGTTTCAAAATTTTGGCCAAAATTTAACTGTTTTCAATAAAATTGAGACTTTTATACCAAAATAATCTAAGTAGCAATGTATTGCATTAATAAGCCTCTAAATTTTACTGAATACATTACACTATATATTATTTAAAGTAATAAAATGTTTGTTCAACGGATTGACAAAACACTACTGCAAAAACTGCTTAACATAAGATATATGGAAATGCATCTGCACATAAAACCAGGAGTGTACTGTAGTTATCATGTACCTCTGCACAAACTAATTCCTAAATATGCAGCTAAAAGAGAAAGAGAAAATTATCCAGATCACACAGAAACATTGGGCAGGTATTTAACTATAAAATACTTCAATGCACTAAAATGCCCCCAACATGCCAGATGCCTTTGACTTACATTTCTGATGGGCTGGAACTGGTTCAGATGATGGGTCTCGTCATCCTCAACATCAACACTGCATGAAAAATACCATTACTCTCATCAGTATAGATAGAACGTAAGCAATGTGGTATGGTCTATTAACTTCTATGTTCCAACTAGGTAAATTATAAAATTTATAAATTTGACCAGAGAGAGAAATTGCAGTCACAAGTTATTATAAATGCTAATTTAGTATCTTTTTGGGTGGTAGTTAAGACATTCTTTAAACTGACTTGCCTGAAACTAACTATGAGTAAGTACAAGTCTCAAGGGACTAAATCATATATGAATAAATGTCATAAAGGTGGTAGAATATTTGAAGGTCGTTAGGGTAAAATAAGGAACTTGACAGTACATCAGGATATCTAGAGGCCTACAAACCCTCAATCCAGGTCTGACAGCATGTACAGAACCATTAGGAGAGCCACGGGGGGGGGTTTTGGAACAAGGATTATAATTTTGGGGGGCCCAAATCATTATAAACCTATTACTACAATATAGCAGCTAAATTAAGACAATAGTTAAACTAGGCACGAACAAGATAGTATGGCAATGTATTACTAATCGGATATAGAAATACATTTAAGACAAAAAGTAAGTCGGTAATAGGGTTGGAGGAAGAAAGATTGTTTGAGAATGACATGCACAGACATACAAGACAACAATAAAGAAACAGATTATCAGGTTATAAGAAGTGCTGCCTCTTGGAAAGTGACAATGAAGTCTGTGAGGAGTTAAATGAAAGGTACCAAGAAGTCTTCAAAACTAAATTTGAGTGGTACAGACAACTACAGAGTAGAGGATACATTGAGCCAACATTATAGAAGTTTACAAAATTAGTCAACAAAACTTCATGTAAGCAAGGTTGTAAGGCCAGACCAATTGTGGTCAAGACAGTTGAGATACTATATAACCCATTAAGTAGAATCTAATGGTGAAGGTATAGCTCCTGACTATATGAAAAACTACAAATGCAGTGACAATATTAAAGAAAGGTGTGGATAACCAGCAACTTTATAAAGTACCGGAGAAAATAATTACCAAGAGGGTTGTAGAACATGATAAACTTAATAATTAAGAGGAAGCAAGTTCCCGATTAGCCAGACAGTTCGATGACATTTATAGAAGACAAGACGGGCAAGATGGTCAAATGTATTGCCGCAACATTATAGAAGAGAAGAGGGGACATGATCACTATATACAAGATCTTGAGAATAGATACTGCAGATAAAGCAAGACTATTTAAGTTAGAAGGAGGTAGGACAAAAGGACACTGGTAGAAGCTGGATATGCAATTAAGTTGTAGAAGTGTAAAGAAATTCTCATACCCTATATAGGTAGTTGTCAAGTGAAATGTATTAAGGAAGAGGTTATTGAAAACAATTCCATCCACAACTTAAAGAAAAAATTATGATGAAAGCTTTAAGATTGAGAGAGGTAATTAGCAAGCAAAGTATAAACGACCAGAAGGCAGGGAATAAAGAACTAGAGCTCACTCCCCTGCAGTTACTGATAGGTAAGCACCTCCCCACTTCCTAATTTCTTTCACATATTGTTTCACTCTAGTGTAATATTTAATATACTTTTCTTATATAGTACTGCCCACCATTTTCCTACCAACACAATGACAGAAAGAAATGGGGTAATAATGAAAATGATCATTCCTAGGCAGTAATTGTCAAAATAACCTTCATTATCTTAACACTGCAATAATGATTTTGATCTCGGTATCAAATACCTAAAGAAACATCAGACAAGGAAAAGCCTTTATGAAACAGATTCTTTGCCAAGTAATTTTTGTTTCTGTTGTCTCTCCTAGCCTGGTGTTCCCTTATTCAAACAGAAATGAAAATATTTGTACTATCTACTTACGGTATTCCTAGCCATGACAAGACTTGTGTGGTAAGTCCACCACACAAAATTACAGTAACTATTACAATGAGAGATGTCGTTGTCAAGATGGACTTTCGTGCATCACTGCTTGTGTTGCGGATTGCCAGAGCAAAGGCAATAGCTCCTCTTAGACCTGGAAAAAAATGATTTAAGATCATAAAGGACATTCTGCAGCTTTTCTTTTATATTAATATCTTGTTGCTCTATAAACTTAAATAACATTCATATTGACTGAATAAAAGTACTCTATATACTCAATAATTTACATCAAAATTTAGTCTCGCTTCCAAATCCATTGAAAATAACCCCATTGTTTACACTAAGTAGTACACAAATGTAACCTATGTTTAAATAATTAGCATGTGACACCCTGACAAGTTTTAAAAGATTTATTATATTCCCCACATGTGTCCATGCCTTTGTTTATGTACTGTCTTGCAATTTTGAAATAATTCCCCTGAATTCTTTGCCGAAATATTAAAAGTTGATATTGATATTATTTACCCGAAGGACATATGTGGTGACTTCCCACTATGAAAGTGAGAAATGAAATAATAAATGTACGCATGCATGCATGTACTCTATGTACCTGAGAAGAACAGCATGTTCATGAATTTGACAGGAATCTTAGGGCGGCGTCCAATATTGAGCAAGCAGGAGAGCGGGTAAATATTTAAGAATCTTCCTGCGATGACGGCCAAAAATGCAATGCAAATGAATCCTGGTTCCCACTTGTGATGGTCGAAGGTAAACATTGAGACACCAATGTAAGAGAAGATGAAATTTTCCGACAAGAAGTTGAGTAATTCAAAAAGCGTTTTGGTAGCTACACGACTCTCCACTGAGAGATTGTTGTATGTGTAGTGCGCTTGACAAATACCACAGAATAGAACTGCAACAATTCCTGAAAAGAAAAGAAAAATGAGGAATAATAACGGGCAGCACCAAATAATGTAATATTAAATGTGGTCAATTCTTAAAAGAAAATATATATAATAATAATGAATATCTTTCCACTATTCTATCATTTACCCAAATACAGTATAAAAGTGTGTCCTCTGAGAATATAAACAATTATCTTTGTAATAATTCACTAAATGATTAATTACAGATGTTTTTGAGAATACAGTATTCATTAAAAAAATTAACAGAACACAAATATAAAATAAGAGCAAAATTAATTGAATAATCAATTACCAGTGTTTAAATCATTGCAATTACCAGTGTTTTATTCATTATTATTAATGTCACCATATATTTCAGAGGCGTCTTCCAGTTGGACACATCAGAGTGTACATGGACAAAATTATATTTACTGTCACCCACCCTCTTACGGACAATTTCCACATATACAAATAATTTATTTATTCCAATTAATTTAATATTTAATTATTTCAATGATGTTTCCTCTTTAACATTTTCCTGTACTCCAAACATCTGTTCATTTTAAAAAGGGATGCATACTCTCAAGCTTACAATACTTCATTGTCAAAATTCTGAAAGCTGCTCATACGTATGCAATGATTGAATGTTACTGAATGTGATTATCTTAATATATACCTCTAGAGACAAGGATGTCTACCCTTAGATACTTTTCTTGTTCTAGAAGCTGTATTTCCCTATTTTGTGTAATAGGCCTTTCAGTATGCTGATTATGTAGCATTTACTTAGGTTGAAGTCATGAAGTTAGTTCAGCATTGGCTGCAGAGAAATCCACTTCTTTGGTCACATACACAAGGAACAGGACATATCTTGCTAAAGATTTTTGTAGCATTCCATTGGCACCTCACCTACATCCTAATTTATCCTTTCTTACAGAGTATCTGCTTCCAATTTGACCAACTTCAGCATATAGATTAAAGGAAAACTTTACCTGTTAGATCTGCAGCCTCTGCCATCAGGAATGTTGAGTATGACATGAGAACAAATAAAGCAGTCTCCAGTAGAGGAAAGTCTTTCAGGCGGGTGAATTTTGTGAGTATCGCAGTGAGGCAACCCATAACTGAGCCTATGAGGAAGGACATACTGAAGATCCACAGAAAATTGAGTATTGCCAAAAAGAATGCAGAAGTCTCAAAGCCTCCAGTGTCACTCCCGTAACTTTCTATGGCACTGTTCAGGATGAGAGAGATTTATTATTATTAATGCCGAATAAAAATTAATATTGTATACACTTCCCATTTCTTCTTCCATTATAACAATAGATGCAACCTAAACCTTTAGGGTGATGCTTTAAAACTGTTGAAGGCATTATGAATGAATATCAGCATTAGCTTCAAATTTTTAAAGGCAAAATAAAGGCATTAATTATCACTTCATACAAACCTGGATAACACGATTGCCACTGCATCATTTAAGACACTTTCACCAAATACAAGAGCATACAGGTTCACATCAACATGAAGATCGGAGAAAATAGCCAAAATTGTGACTGGATCTGTTGCAGAGATAAGTGCGCCAAACAGCAGGCAGTCGATGAAGGTGATGGAAGAACTGATAAGCCACAGGAAACCATATACCAAACCACTGAAACATTGCAAGTTTTAAAAACAATTATTAACAAATTATGTATGGCAAGAATGTGCATTTAATAAATTTATAAAAAGGGGGAGGATAGCAAGAAAATTAAATGAGCTCATTTTAATTCAACTAAATACTAAAGTTATATTATCAACACTGCAATCACTCAAGGCAATAGATTCTAAATGCTAATGGGTCAACGTCAAATTTGAAACACAAATGCAAAGGAACGAAATGCAAGAGGCTTACCCAACAACAAAAGTAGATATAGTTGTTCCAAGGAATGCAAATGTGAAGATGGCACCAAGATTCTTAAAGAAATGTTTCTGAAATTAAAAATAGCACATCAAATTACTGTATCTCAATGATTGCAGAATATTTTATATAAGCAATCAGTTGATCAGTTGAAATAAATCATTTTATTGAATAGGAAACTGTGTAATCAGATGCAGACATAATGGAAATAATGAAATATTGAAAGTCTCCAGGACATGTTTTACGATCACCTTTACCACTCCGGTACAGGCAGATTAACATAATGTTTAGCAATATCTGCACCTGATCATTAATTTTTTTAGTTCACATGTAATTGTGTTAATAAACCAATGTTATATTTTACAAGAAATTAAATATTTTTGGATAGATTTTCCTCACATTTTAAATAATATTCAATAACTGTACCCCAACAGAGAAAATGAAAGCATATTTTACCCTCTTAAGACTGTAGCCTGCACTGAAGATTATGGGTGGCAGCAGAATGTTGAAGAAGATCTCTGGATCAAAAGTAGCCTTCAAGACAAAAATAATACAACATATACTGTATGAGCAAACACAACACAGGCTATGGAAATAATCTTAATACTGTATACCTAAATGAAGTAAATTAATAATAGTTATTAATATTAATGTGAATCAGCTTCATTACCTTTAAAATGTGTAACAAACATTATTTTGGCATGATATCTGACGTACCTTTTGAACAATTTCATTTTCCAATGCCTCTGGAATCTCGCCTTTAAAAGAGTAAGCGTATATTCTGCCCAAGCTAGCATTACCTGTAATTAGAACCACCACCTGTTAGTTCAGACACCGAAACATTATTAATCTCACTTTAACTGGAATACCACAGCTCGGTCGGCCCATACAGTACAGTATTTAAATATAGAATAAACAAAATTAATACCACCAAATAGAAAATACAGTATTTCAGTATATAATAAATGCCTTTAAAGTACAGTATTTTAAAGATAAATTAATTTTGTATTAAGTACATGCAGCAAAAAATATACTGTAACCATAATTTTGTTAATTTAAAACACTTCTTTAAAGGTCATATACAGGGGTACCTCCTCGAATTAATCCATTACCAGAGACTATTCGAATACCGCAACATTTTCCTATAAGAAATAATGTAAATTGAATTAATCTGTTCCACGCCCCCAAAAGTATTAACTAAAAAATACATTTTATACAGAAAACTACTCATAGGTACCTTATCTTTTTGGAGGACTTGTTGGTGTATGGAAGACAGTGAGTAGGGGAGGTATTAGTGTTTGGAAGGGGAGTCTCCTTCCATTATAACATCAGGCAGTGATGACATTTCTGAGGTACTCTCTCTCTCATGTTTTGCAGGTATACCACTAGGACCTGGTTGTGGGTCACTGCTTGCTTGTCTTCCTAAGAATCTATCTATAGACACTTGTTTTTCCCTACGTTTTAACACTTGTCTGTAGCGAGACATCACATTGTCTCACTATGAATGATCTCTCTTTTTTCCTCTATTGTCATCCTCAACTATTTTCTTAGGTTGAACTTTACCACCGACTTTCTTGGAATCCATGGTGCAATATATAACAAGAACTTTTATGTTCAGAAAGCAAAATAGCACAAAAACAATTAAATTCTTCAAAAAAGAATTCAAGTTCAATCATCACTAGGCAGGAGACACTGGTAAACTTAACGCGCCATGTGCTCAGTCGGCCCATACATACAGTACAGTATATCAACAAACTCGAGGCAAACTACAAGTACCATGTCAAAAGTTTTGAAGAAATTGAGCTCGAGAACCATAAAATTTTAAACGGGCATTCGAAAACCGAGGTTCCACTGTATTGTAAATTAATTTAGGCATTAAGTTAAAAAATTATCATATTGCCCCATTTCCCACTTTCATGGAGAGATATATATAAACTTGTTCTTTTGTTGGAAAAGAACAGTTATTTATCATATATCCTCCCATCATCGCAAAATTATATAGTAGTTATTCTGGCAAATGCAGTATGTGTACTGCACATGTTGCTTTGCAAAGTCAGTCATAAACCACAACCTTTCACAATAAAAAATAAATAAAAATTACTAGAACATTTTCCAGACAAAATTTAGAGTGCCAACACCTCTTCACCCCATAAAAGAGGGAATTAGCATGTTAATACAATTTGCAATGCAACACCCCAACCCAAGTTATTGTCAGGTTCAATCTTTTAAGTAAACAAATGCATAAAACTTCCATTGTAAATAACTATTGTCAAGTGAACAGAGGCAGTAGGTTCAAGGAAACATGCACTAATGTCTTACCTGACTCGGAACCAATCCCAGCACCAATCAGCTGAGCCATTTGTGGCAGTGGTCTAAATTTTATACTGACATTTGTTACTCTGAATTAGTTCTTTGTTTTGTTTATTTAAATTAGCTAAATTAGCTGTTTATTTAAATTAGCTGCTTACAAAAACTGGTCTACTTTATAATTAACCCATACAAGGCAAACCTTTTCTTATCCACATGCATTCAGCAAATTAAATTTTATAATAAATAATGCTTGCTTTCAACAGATGGGGCAGATTATATGCTGTCCAAGCTATATTTAATACCCAGGCTTAATAACTCGGCTGAATCCATTCATCATGCACCTGACAATAAATTTTGTCTGGGGCATAATGTCCGAGGAATATAGCAAAACTTTTAGTAACTTTCTAAACATCCTTCAACATTAGTAAGTCTAGGTACAGTACCATACAATATGAAGTATTGTACCAAAATCACAAATAATAAACCTCTGGAGTCCAGAATGTACAACTTACCCCGATTATACTTTAGCCACAGCGAGTCGGGTGGTACATTGTCATTGTATGCAGTGTCCTCTGGTACTACTCTCATGTGAGTTAGTGAAGTACTGTCTCCACTGTACCTCAATATGGCTCCCACTATTAATCCTGTATACAGTATAAAAAAAAATGTAAATGACAAGCATCCTATGCAATCATGTCTCTCAACAAAGAACTAGACAATATTCCTTGTACAGTCCAGTAAAATGAAAACAATATTTGTAACTAAATAACAAATATTGAAAACTAAATTACCAATAAATAATTGAGAAGTACATCAGATTGATATCAATAAACGTAACAAGGTTCTCCAGTTAAACGTGGATTGAAAAGTAGTGTACTGTACAAGTTTGTTGGAAATACTGTAGGTTAAAATTAGAAAGAACCTCTATAAAACAGTTACCACAAAAACTGTAGAAATCAACTATGCATACTTTGAACTCCATTGTTCTAAGTACAAAGAAATGGTACCAGGTAATGTCAAAGGAACAAAACATTTATATTATGCAAATCAGTTTTAGACCAACATAGTAGTGGACATTAATTTACTTTTTGTGTGCAGAAATGGAAGACAGCTTATCCCAAGAATTAGAACCCTTTCTTATGAAGAGATTTATTTACATTCCCTGGATAGATGAAGAATAGATCATGACAATTGATTTACACAAATGCATGAAAGGGGTATACAAAAGGGGGGATAGAAATAGGGTTTTAATATACATAAACATATGGAACAAAAAACAATTATATAAACTTTATAAGTTTAGAATCAGAAAAGACTTGGGGTAAATGCAGATTTAGAAATAGGGCTGTAGATTAATAGAACAAATGACAGAATAACATAATATAGTATATGTGATCTCTGGAATGTTAGACATATATATGAAGGACTTTGAATGGATGTAAATAGGAGTACATAAGAACATAAGAACATAAGAACAAAGGTAACTGCAGAAGGCCTATTGGCCCATACGAGGCAGCTCCTATTCTATAACCACCCAATCCCACTCATATACTTGTCCAACCCGTGCTTGAAACAATCGAGGGACCCCACCTCCACAATGTTACGCGGCAATTGGTTCCACAAATCAACAACCCTGTTACTGAACCAGTATTTACCCAAGTCTTTCCTAAATCTAAACTTATCCAATTTATATCCATTGTTTCGTGTTCTGTCCTGTGTTGATACTTTTAATACCCTATTAATATCCCCCCGGTTATGTCCATTCATCCACTTGTAAACCTCTATCATGTCACCCCTAACTCTTCGCCTTTCCAGTGAATGCAACTTAAGCTTTGTTAATCTTTCTTCATATGAAAGATTTCTAATTTGGGGAATTAACTTAGTCATCCTACGCTGGACACGTTCAAGTGAATTTATATCCATTCTATAATATGGCGACCAAAACTGAACTGCATAATCTAAATGGGGCCTAACTAGAGCAAGATATAGCTTGAGAACCACACCAGGTGTCTTGTTACTAACGCTGCGATTAATAAATCCAAGTGTCCGATTTGCCTTATTACGAACATTTATGCATTGATCCTTTTGTTTTAAATTCTTACTAATCATAACTCCCAGATCCCTTTCGCAATCCGACTTCGCAATCACAACACCATCTAGCTCGTATCTTGTAACTCTATCATCATTACCTAACCTCAGAACTTTACATTTATCAGCATTAAACTGCATCTGCCAATCCTTTGACCATTTCAAAACCCTATCTAGATCAACTTGAAGTGATAGTGAGTCCTCCTCCGAATTAATTTCCCTACCGATTTTCGTATCATCGGCAAATTTGCAAATGTTGCTACTCAAACCTGAATCTAAATCATTTATATATATTATAAACAACAGAGGTCCCAGGACAGAGCCTTGAGGCACTCCACTTACAACATTTTCCCACTCTGACTTGATTCCATTTATACTAACTCTCTGTTTCCTTTGGTATAGCCATGCCCTAATCCAGCTTAATATAGCACCCCCAATACCATGAGACTCTATTTTTTTAATCAGTCTTTCATGTGGCACTGTATCAAAAGCTTTGCTAAAGTCAAGGTATACAACATCGCAATCCTTACCACTATCAACTGCCTCAACAATGCTAGAATAAAAAGATAACAAATTTGTTAAACATGAACGGCCATTTATAAAACCATGTTGCGACTCAATTATTAATTTATGTTTTTCAAGATGAAGACGAATTTTATTTGCTATTATAGATTCGAGTAACTTTCCCACAATAGACGTTAGGCTAATTGGTCGATAGTTAGACGCAAGTGATCTATCTCCTTTCTTAAAAACTGGTATCACATTAGCAACTTTCCAAAACTCTGGCACTCTGCCTGACTCTATTGATTTATTAAATATGGAGTAAATAGGAGTTTACCTCATATGAGCCAAGAAGCTTAATGCAATTTCCTATATTCTTATGTTTTAACATTTCTTTAGGTCTTTTCTGAATAAAAACTAATCCAATTTGTATTCGTTATTTAGTATTCAATTTTGTATTGGTTCCAGATTTTGTTTAAGAAAGAAATTGATAATTATAAAAAATTCTCTGACCCTACTAGCACACCTTTTAATTAATCTACCTTCTCCAAATATATTCCTATACCTCTATAGTCTAACACTTTAAACCTACAAGTGATTATTAGTAAACACTTAACAGACAGTTAAAGGTCAAGTGATTATCATTAACTCTCATTCAATACAATTAAAAATATCAAATATATTTGTCAAAATTAAATTACATAATGAGAAGACAGCAAAGAGGAAGCTTTTTAGTTCAGGGGTGTAATCTACCAAATGCTCAAGGTGGAATATTTAATCAAAGTCAATCTCTGTGAACCTCTGTGAATTACGGGCTCACCATAGCCCGTGCTACATGGACACTTCGTTCTGAGTAGCTAAATCTAAAACAACAATCTGTGAACAGTAGATGAAGTAAAGAGTATTAATGGCCTATACAGCAGACACTTGTCCAAGTCTGCTACTTGACACACACACACACGGTACAGAGACTGGCACCATCTCTCACAGTATAAACAGTTAGCACTTACCGTATATGACAGCGAGTCCGGTCTCGTGAAGGTACCGTGCACGTCGGTATTTGAAGATCCATATTGTCACCACCGTTAAAATGAGCAAAAAGGTGTATAACAAAATGTTGAGACTGTCAATACGATGCGTGATCAAGTACTTTTCATCCAGCTCGATGTCAGTACCGGTCGAGGGCTTGGCAGTCACATAGCGAAGGAAAAACACCAAGACAATTGCCAGGAAACCTCCACTCCCACCACCTGCCATGGCGAATGTTTACAACTGATATTGTGATCAATAAATCCTGGGGAACTAGACGCTTAAACAACCAAGCATCGCCAGTCACCTACGTCGTCCTCACTCCATAACCAACTGACGCTGCCAAACTAACCCAAGGCGCTTATATACACCAATAATGGCTGGAGATGCTTGAGAAAATAGTGTGGTGGGAGAGAGAGGGTGTGGTGGAGCGGGGAGGGCTGGGGATGAGTGTGGTGTTGGGCCGTGGCCACCGCTCCAATAGACGGAGGAAGACTCTTCACACTCACGGTCACGGGACGAAACAAGGCTTCCTGCAGATAACATTCTCATGAAGCACTCGCCCCGCAGACTTTTCTGGAAATTCTCCAATATTTAGGGTTGTCCCTACAGAATCCTTATAATCCATCCAAAGTTTGCTGGTGCAAGCTAACAGACATAATGTCTATATCAACCGTCCTGCGATTGAGATAGTGTTTGAGATAGCACATTACTCCATCACATAAATCCTCCAAAAATAAGCCACAACAATAATCCTTCATAAAAATCCACCTCAATAACCCTCAAAAATACTCTACCACAATAACCCTCCATAACAATTCACCACTATAACCCCCCCCCATAATAATCAATCTTAATTAATATTTAATTATCATGGCATATGGAGAGACCTTTGGCAAGCCGGCAGCTTCCTGTTCTTTCAAATTCAAATGTTTATTCAGGTAAAATTACATACATAGAAGATGGGTTGGGTCAAGATGGGTCTTGTCGAGGCCACTAGTGTTAGTGGTCCTCAGGGAAATATAAAATAAGAATACAGTAATATTCAAAAGGTTATATTGTCCCATTTATATTTATATGGGAGCATGTGTGTGTACAAGGTTGCATGGCAGACACTTGGGGCTAGCCTAACCCAACTTTGCAGGGTGACTGGTGGGGGGATTGGGAGGGTCACTAACTGGTCGGGGTCGTATCTATTGCCCCAATTGTGTATATATTTTGTAATGATTGTCTGTTAATGTAAATATCTTTCATAAAATTTTTAACAAAAAACGTTACACTTTATTATTTTATAATACATTCATAATTTAAAACAATACAATTCAATAGAATAAAATTAATTATAATTCCTCTGTTATGAAGAGGAATTATAATTAATGTTATTCATAAATAATAATTTATTAAGATTATAATTTATTATAATTGTCTTAAAATTTAATGTGAAATTTGGGTTTGCTATTTTAAACTTAATAACGTAATTCGCGGTTGCATTATATTCTTATTAATAGACCATTTAAACTTTTAACGTTTTAGTTTTTAATCTATATGAAATAGATGGCAACTAAGTTGTACTTTTTTCGTGGAACCACATGGAACACTGCTTGGAAATCACTGTTCTAGAGAATGTAAATTCAGCTTTTTAAATTTCTTCATAAAGAAGTTTCTAATTTATAAATTTAACGTATTCATCCTTTTCTGTACGTGTTCAAGGGAATTTATGTCCATTCTATAACGGTGACTGAAAGAGAGCTGCATTTATGCACATATTTTTGGCCTTATGTTCCTACTGCTCAATACTCAGCCCTAAAAGAATATTGTTGTGAAGACATGGGGGTCTACAGAGACAGGGAGGAGTGTCGTGAAGACATGGGGGTCTACAGAGACAGGGAGGAGTGTTGTGAAGACATGGGGGTCTACAGAGACAGGGGGGGAGTGTTGTGAAGACATGGGGGTCTACAGAGACAGGGGGGAGTGTTGTGAAGACATGGGGGTCTACAGAGACAGGGGGGAGTGTTGTGAAGACATGGGTCTACAGAGACAGGGAGGAGTGTTGTGAAGACATGGGGGTCTACAGAGACAGGGAGGAGTGTTGTGAAGACATGGGGGTCTACAGAGACAGGGAGGAGTGTTGTGAAGACATGGGGTCTACAGAGACAGGGAGGAGTGTTGTGGAGACATGGGGGGCTACAGAGACAGGGAGGAGTGTTGTGAAGACATGGGGGTCTACAGAGACAGGGGGGAGTGTTGTGAAGACATGGGGGTCTACAGAGACAGGGGGGAGTGTTGTGAAGACATGGGGGTCTACAGAGACAGGGGGGAGTGTTGTGAAGACATGGGTCTACAGAGACAGGGAGGAGTGTTGTGAAGACATGGGGGTCTACAGAGACAGGGAGGAGTGTTGTGAAGACATGGGGGGCTACAGAGACAGGGAGGAGTGTTGTGAAGACATGGGGGTCTACAGAGACAGGGAGGAGGGTTGTGAAGACATGGGGGGCTACAGAGACAGGGGGGAGTGTTGTGAAGACATGGGGGTCTACAGAGACAGGGAGGAGTGTTGTGAAGACATGGGGGTCTACAGAGACAGGGAGGAGTGTTGTGAAGACATGGGGGGGGCGGTCTACAGAGACAGGGAGGAGTGTTGTGAAGACATGGGGGTCTACAGAGACAGAGATGGGTGTTGAAAGCTTGTCTGATGCTAATGTTTACATAAATGCTGCTAGGTCATCAGAGTTGCGTGGTTGTGCAACTGAGAAAGTAAGGCGTACTTGGCCGTATCCCGATGCCTCGCAACCTGAACACTTCAAGGCTATACATACGCCCTTTTTTTCAGTATACTTAAGCGGAATGAATTCAAGTAGCTGTACGAATGTCATTTATTAACAAACAATTTGACTTAATGACACGTGCTAACTAGCATACTAGATTTGTACTTTGCCTTATTGACCAGAATCGATTATTGACTGTCAGCTGCTATTTTACTGCAAAGGTCATCACCACTGTGCCACAATCCATTGATTCTGGGTTCGATTCCCGGACAGAGCGAAACTTTGGGCATGTTTACATAACATCGAAAACGTTCAGCGAAGGATGACAAAATTTATCCCTAAAGTACTACGAATTTATCTTACAAAGATAAGTTAGGATTTACCTTTCTTTTTCTAGAGAGGCGTATAAGGCTACAAGTGGATGAAGACCATTTACGAGGCGTACATAAAGTCATACAATAATCGTCAGGTCTGAATTCGTAACACTATTTTTAAACTGGTGAAATTCCGATTTAAAAGGAATGCAGAATAGGCAAATGTAAGACCATATAAGAATTAAGGAAACTTCAGAAGGCCTATGGGCTCATACATGGCAGCTTCTGTTTATATCCATACAAACTCATTCATATATGTCTAATATACGCTTGAAACAATCCAGTGATCCCACGTCTATTATGTAATCTGTCCCACAGATTACTATAAATCTATTCCTTAGTAATAGCTATGGACGAATGAAATATTTCATTGAAGATAGCATCAATATAGCATCAATGTAGTATACCATACAAATTGAATAGATCGTATACTAATGACCCAAAGTGGATAACAAAGAATTTGAAGAACCTTATAGGTAAAAAGAGAGCTTGGTACAAAAGGATTAAAAATGGGGAGGTCACTTTAGAACAGGAATTCGTACAACTGGTTAGAAATGTTAAAAAAGAGATAAGGAAAGCAAAAAGGAACTATGAAGTTCGCATAGCAGGGCAAGCAAAGACAAATCCTAAAGGGTTTTTTCAGTTATATCGTACTAAGACTAGGGAAAGGATAGGTCCATTAAAAACTGAGACAGGTCAAATAACAGATAGTGATGAAGAGATGAGTAGTATTTTTAATAAATATTTTGTATCTGTATTTACTAAAGAGGAACTTAACAATATGCCTTCAGCCGAACAAGTCTATGTGGGTGGGGACGAGGACAGGTTGACGAGTTTAGCAGTTACCAGGGAGGATGTTCTTAAACAAATAGTAAAACTCAAACCAAACAAATCCCCAGGGCCGGATGAAGTGTTTGCTAGGGTGCTTAAAGAATGCAAAGAGGAGCTTTGTGACCCACTGTCAACCATATTTAATAAATCAATAGAGTCAGGCAGAGTGCCAGAGTTTTGGAAAGTTGCTAATGTGATACCAGTTTTTAAGAAAGGAGATAGATCACTTGCGTCTAACTATCGACCAATTAGCCTAACGTCTATTGTGGGAAAGTTACTCGAATCTATAATAGCAAATAAAATTCGTCTTCATCTTGAAAAACATAAATTAATAATTGAGTCGCAACATGGTTTTATAAATGGCCGTTCATGTTTAACAAATTTGTTATCTTTTTATTCTAGCATTGTTGAGGCAGTTGATAGTGGTAAGGATTGCGATGTGGTATACCTTGACTTTAGCAAAGCTTTTGATACAGTGCCACATGAAAGACTGATTAAAAAAATAGAGTCTCATGGTATTGGGGGTGCTATATTAAGCTGGATTAGGGCATGGCTATACCAAAGGAAACAGAGAGTTAGTATAAATGGTATCAAGTCAGAGTGGGAAAATGTTGTAAGTGGAGTGCCTCAAGGCTCTGTCCTGGGACCTCTGTTGTTTATAATATATATAAATGATTTAGATTCAGGTTTGAGTAGCAACATTTGCAAATTTGCCGATGATACGAAAATCGGTAGGGAAATTAATTCGGAGGACTCACTATCACTTCAAGTTGATCTAGATAGGGTTTTGAAATGGTCAAAGGATTGGCAGATGCAGTTTAATGCTGATAAATGTAAAGTTCTGAGGTTAGGTAATGATGATAGAGTTACAAGATACGAGCTAGATGGTGTTGTGATTGCGAAGTCGGATTGCGAAAGGGATCTGGGAGTTATGATTAGTAAGAATTTAAAACAAAAGGATCAATGCATAAATGTTCGTAATAAGGCAAATCGGACACTTGGATTTATTAATCGCAGCGTTAGTAACAAGACACCTGGTGTGGTTCTCAAGCTATATCTTGCTCTAGTTAGGCCCCATTTAGATTATGCAGTTCAGTTTTGGTCGCCATATTATAGAATGGATATAAATTCACTTGAACGTGTCCAGCGTAGGATGACTAAGTTAATTCCCCAAATTAGAAATCTTTCATATGAAGAAAGATTAACAAAGCTTAAGTTGCATTCACTGGAAAGGCGAAGAGTTAGGGGTGACATGATAGAGGTTTACAAGTGGATGAATGGACATAACCGGGGGGATATTAATAGGGTATTAAAAGTATCAACACAGGACAGAACACGAAACAATGGATATAAATTGGATAAGTTTAGATTTAGGAAAGACTTGGGTAAATACTGGTTCAGTAACAGGGTTGTTGATTTGTGGAACCAATTGCCGCGTAACATTGTGGAGGTGGGGTCCCTCGATTGTTTCAAGCACGGGTTGGACAAGTATATGAGTGGGATTGGGTGGTTATAGAATAGGAGCTGCCTCGTATGGGCCAATAGGCCTTCTGCAGTTACCTTTGTTCTTATGTTCTTATGTTCTTATCAATGAAGATAACATTTTAGTGTTTTGTTGAGCATGAAGGAGACCTCCCCTGAGCACTGGTTCCCGTCACCAGATCGAAGTCTTGTTCAGTGTTGTAGTTACCGAGGTGAAACAGTGCCCTAGTACAGGTGTTGCAGGTCCGTGCGCATCCTTCACACGCCAAACAACCTTATAAAATCAATTATGTCTTTGCAGGTGATGGAAGCAAGAAGCAGCGTGACACGGGGTCAGTGGAGGCAGGAGTGTGAGCGTGGCCCTGCCAGGCTTGGTAACCTTCAGGAAAGGTGCCGTGCAAACACTGATATTTACACTCCCTGGTATATATGGGCTAAGTTAACAAGTCTTATAAACTAGCGCATATGCTGCTGGTTGCAGCCTCACATTCCTATTATATATCACAGTATTACCAAACATATTTGTCCAGATGTCACACCAGACAGATTTTCCCAAAGATGGCAGCCAGATAAAGTGTTTGGCTGATCCATAGCGTCTGATCAATGTGCTTCCAATGTTGGGATTAATACACTTCTCAATGTGGTTTATGTATGTTATTAGCGAGAGACTCTCGACCCTTATCCCTGAGGGAACTCGCTCATTCCTGAGAGCCTCGCTCATTAATGAGGGCTAATCTCGCTAATCGCTGACGGACCCGGTTGGTTCCCAAGGGACACCGCTCATCTATGAGTTTGGAAGCCGAGTTGAACGGAAGAGATCTTTGAAAGCCTTGACAGGTTGTGGAAAGGGAAATGGGAGTTTCCGTGCTACATATGATATACATAAGAACTATGAGACCTCTTATCAATTATGCTGCACTTTTCATTTCTTGTTTTAGTAAAAGTAGAATAAACAAATTGGAGAAGGTACAAAACGGAGTCATACAAATAATTATTGGATCCTCATAAAATGCTGTTTGAGATGACAGCATTTTTAAAATGAATTTACAGTGTTGGGGATTGAGGTTCCGAGATAAATGTAGCTTAGGCGATTAGATTAATGAGGGGTGGGAGAGCTAATGAACTAATCCACCCAGTTCAAAAGGCGGAAAGAAATCAACAATGTTTTATGGGCTATTCATGCCCGTGCCACCTCTTGGATGGCTTAATCTTTATCAATCAACAATGTTCACGGGAGACATCTCCCGTCACGCAGGGTGCCGTCGCACCTTCACAGATCTCCAGTATCAGTTCTTGATACTGGTAACGGCTCAAAAGGGCCACCACTTACGGGCTATTCATGCCCGTGCCACCTTTTGGGTGGCTTAATCTTCATCAATCAATCAATCAACAATGTTGTGATAAAGTTTTGATGACACATCAGATAATGAAGAAACGACAACGTTTCGGTCCGTCCAGGAACATCATCATCATATGACTTCATAAGGGATAGGGAGTGCTGACTTTGACATCGGCACCGTAGTTACTATTATTACATATCGCTTAACTGACGATGTCTCTTCAACGCAGGCTGAACTTCAAGCTGTATTATCAAGCTTAAAAGAAGTAGCTATGGGTAGTATAGATGCCTGTTTCCTATTGATCGTGAAAAAAAGTGTTGACTAAAATATTAGAAGACCTGGGGCCAGATTCACGAAGCAGTTACCCAAGCACTTACAAACCTATACATCTTTTCTCAGTCTTTGGCAGCTTTATTTACATTTATTAAACAGTTTACAAGCATGAAAACTTTCCAGTCAACTGTTGTTATTGTTATAAACAGCCTCCGGGAGTTATATAGTTTTGTAACTGGTTACAATACCTTGATAAATAATAAGGCGAAAGTTGTACGAGGAAATTTTAATGGAAGTATAATATAATATTTATTTATTGGTACTTATATATATATATATATATATATATATATATATATATATATATATATATATATATATATTATATATATATATATATATATATATATATATATATATATATATATATATATATATTATATATATATATATATATATATATATATATATATATATATATATATATATATTATTAAATATGACCGAAAAAGTAAGATTAATAATTCTAACACGAATTTTCTCAATCTTTCGTACATTATGCTTCACTGTTGGAGGTAAATCAAAAATCACTTCTCCAAAATTCATTTTTATTTCTAGTCTGACGCGACACGGGCGCGTTTCGTAAAACTTATTACATTTTCAAAGACTTCACAAATACACAACTGATTAGAACTTGCGTTTCCCTGATTTTATATCTACATTTGAGTGAGGTGGCGAAAGAGTGAGGAAAGCCAATAGGCTTTCTACAAACACTTCTATTCAATACCCATTGTTTCTGTTCTGTCTTGTGTTGATACTTTTAATACCCTATTAATATCCTCTAGTGTTCTGTCTTGTGTTAATGCCACATCATCCTTCCCACCTCACTCAAATGTAATGCCACATCACCCTTCCCACCTCACTCAAATGTAGATATAAAATCAGGGAAACGCAAGTTCTAATCAGTTGTGTATTTGTGAAGTCTTTGAAAATGTAATAAGTTTTACGAAACGCGCCCGTGTCGCGTCAGACTAGAAATAAAAATGAATTTTGGAGAAGTGATTTTTGATTTACCTCCAACAGTGAAGCATAATGTACGAAAGATTGAGAAAATTCGTGTTAGAATTATTAATCTTACTTTTTCGGTCATATTTAATAATATATGTCTACAGGAAAGACTGCTACCAAAATATACTAATATATATATTATATATATATATATATATATATTATATATATATATATATATATATATATATATATATATATATATATATATATATATATATATTATATATATATATATATATATATATATATATTATATATATATATATATATATATATATATATTATACATATATATATATATATATATATATATATATATATATATATATATATTATATATATATATATATATATATATATATATATATATATATATATTATATATATATATATATATATATATATATATATATATATATATATATATATATATATATATATATATATATATATATATATATATACATATATAGGTGGAGTTATGTATGTGATAACAAAGATAAAATATGGAAGTTAATGTTAAACTTTCAGATATAATTGTTATGATTTTAGCAATATAAATAGTTTCCAAGACCTTTAAGTTTAGACTAAAAGCACAAGAAGTCAGTAGAGGGAAGTGGGTAAGTGAGGGTGTGGGTAGGTGACTGGGTGAGTGTGGGTGGATGGGTGAGTGTGGGTGTGTGTGGTGAGGGCTTCACAGTGACCTGCCACAGCTGAGGACACAACCTGCCTCAGGGGCACACCAAGAGTGCAAGAGACACCCACATTATCACACATGTGGTGTTCAGGGCGTCCTGGGGTGTTCCTCGCCTACTGAACCTTGCACCTCCAACATCTAATAAAGTGAACAACATAGATCTTAGACCAAAGGATCTTAGACCTCTTATGTTTTAAATAACTTCCAACAGGTTCGAAATTGCAAATTAAGAATTTACCTGCAGGTAAGTCTTTCTTAGCATGTTGCAATCAATTTCTAATGGTGTTTGATAACTTACAGTACCAAAGCAAGGGGAATTTTATGCATTGGATCTCCTTACAAACTGTAGAAATGTCAACATTGGCAGACAATAAGGCATTTAATAACGTCCTCAAAATCCTATTCAACATTTTGCCTTGGTAAAACATCAAATTAAACTCTCGTAAACAATAATCCAATAACTTAAAAGTTGGAGCAAAGTTTGAAAGTTCTATTTATTATGGTTTAAACTGCATTAGTGACTTGAATACTAATACTGGCGACTACTTCACTACCACGACAACTTCCCCATACACGAGCGGCCAGCTTGGTTTTAATGGTGTGATGTTGTGGGTATTCCTGGAGCGGCCAGCTTGGTTCTAATGGTGTGATGTTGTTGGTATTCCCTGGTAATACTTTGTCGTCTTCATCACTCGTCCTCGTCGTCAGCGTCGTCATCCGGGTAGTCGCTCTCCTTCTTCTTCTTCTTCTTACTTTTCCTCTTTGTCCTCCTCTTCTTCTTGCCCTTCTGCTTGGGTGTCTCCACCTCCTCCACGTCCAGCCCGGACTCTTCCTCTTCTTTCTTTTCTTCCGTCTGTGGTATGAGGCTATTATTACTCTCCCTTCTCTGTGTCTCTGTCTGTCTGTCCCTCCGTCCGTTATTCTCTCTCTCTGTTTCTCTCTCACTGTTCTCTCTCTCTCTCTCTCTCTCTCTCTCTCTCTCTCTCTCTCTCTCTCTCTCTCTCTCTCTCAGTTTCTCTCTCACTGTTTCTCTCTCTCTCTCTGTTTCTCTCTCTCTCTGTTTCTCTCTCACTATTTCTCTCTCACTGTTTCTCTCTCACTGTTTCTATCTCATTGTTTCTATCTCATTGTTTCTCTCTCACTGTTTCTCTCATTGTTTCTCTCTCACTGTTTCTCTCTCACTGTTTCTTTCGCACTGTTTTCTCTCTCTCTCTCTCTCTCTCTCTCTCTCTCTCTCTCTCTCTCTCTCTCTCTCTCTCTCTCTCTCTCTCTCTCTCTCTCTCTCTCTCTCTCTCTCTCTCTCTCTCTCTCTCTCTCTCTCTCACCTGGATCCTGGTGTAGTTCATATAGAGGTAGTCCTTGCAGAGGGCGTCACAGAGCTCCTCGCCACACTCCCTGCAGGTGGGGAACCTTGTCTCTGGCAGCGACCCGCGACCCGGCACCACCTGTAGTGGTGGTGATCACTAGGGTGCACTCTCCTATTTCATTATCACCCCTTCTAACACCACAGTGTTACAGGGGAAAGTACCAAACCATTACGACTATATAGCACTGGGAAGGGATCAGGGTTTGGGATGGGACGGGGGAAAGGAATGGTGCCCAACCACTTGGATGGTCGGGGATTAAACGCCGACCTGCGTGAAGTGAGACCGTGATTCTACCGTCCAGCCCAAGTGGTTGGGCCAAGGGCAGTCAAAGCGGTGTTACGGGGGATTACTCACTGTGAGGATAGAGACAGCTTTCTGTAACGTATACAAGTAGTTTACTGTGAAGATACAAGCAGCTTACTGGGAAGCAGGTTACTGTGAGAATTCAGGCAGGTTACTGTGAGAATTCAAGCAGGTTACTATGAGGTTACAGGATTTTTTTAATGATACAGGACACTGTAGTCAGAGAAGACTCGCTGGATGCATCGTAGTGATAAATTTCATGCATTGATATGTATTGAAAAGCACGTGACCTAGTTTCTGTAAGCAGACTTGTTATTCAACAGCATCTATATTTCAATGACGTCGTGCAGCAGGCTGTGGCAAGCTCTCAAATGAATTTACAAAGTAGTTTGAAGCAGCGTACGGTAGCGAGAGAGTCCGTGCGACCTCTAGGAACTCTGCCTATACATTTCCAATGTAGTGAGAACAATTTCAGCTGGGAACACTTGTAAATTTAAATAAATTTAAAACAAATCACCCATTAAACTCCCTTATGTATTTGCCCGGGGGATTGGACACATGGGTTTGATTCACTATCAACTCAATATACATTGTATTTATTTTCCCTTACACAACCACTTGAAAATCCCGTTCGATGAGTGTATGATGAAACATTCAAAAATTTACTTTTTCTCGGTAAAATATTGATGTAAATTAGGTGCGACTTTATATATAGGGAGATACGGCAGACACCAAGTTGTGAAGCCTGGAGGCCCTCAGTGTATAAGGAAGTGCTATCGACAAGGAAGTGCTATCGACAAGGCAGGCCCTTGGTAACGTGCGGGACATTAGGCTATCAGGAGGCTATCACCAGATATGAAGAAGCCAACTGGTGAAGCAGTCAAGCTACTAGTCAACACATAATAACATTATAACACTAATAACTCAGTCTCCGTGGTGTAGTGGTAAGACACTCGCCTGGCGTTCCGCGAGCGCTATGTCATGGGTTCGTATCCTGGCCGGGGAGGATTTACTGGGCGCAATTCCTTAACTGTAGCCTCTGTTTAACGCAACAGTAAAATGTGTACTTGGATGAAAAAACGATTCTTCGCGGCAGGGGATCGTATTCCAGGGACCATAGGATTAAGGACTTGCCCGAAACGCTACGCGTACTAGTGGCTCTACAAGAATGTAACAACTCTTGTATATATCTCATTATGCTACAACTACATCACATACTGAACATATCGACGTCACATTAATATAAATGATAGATAATTGTCAAAATTAGGTAATTACAGACATAATTTACAGGCTACCCGCTCAGTCATTTAGGTCATTATAGTGGGTAATTTTATTTTACCAACATTAAAATGGGATGACTATTGAAAAACTGTTGAAAAGCGAGCTGTTTTAGATAGTTGACAAGCCTATTTCACACGTAAATTTCCATAAATATAACATTTAATATTTAGTAATTGTGTTGGGGTGACAGGCAGCAGTGTATATGATTGATAAAGATTAAGCCACACACACAAAAGGTGGCACGGGCATGAATAGCCCGTAAAAAAGCAGTGTATATAGACATGCTAGGCTTATATCGAGGTCCCACCTCCACAGGTGGAATTACTGACCCCGCCCAGAATGCAGCCACACAACAAGCTGACTAACTACTTACTGGTAAAAATGCATTAGGTAATAGGAAACGTGCTCTACCATTTCTATCCCGCCCGGGATTCGAACCCTGAATTTTCGATTGTGAATAGAGAACCCGACTGTACTACCGAAACCGCTTTTACAACACGTAAATATTTAGCAAATAATGCTGTAGTTATGGTGAGTAGAAGTGATCGTTGTCAGTTACATTCATTATATAATGTAACAATAAAATAACTGCGCTTACAGTATTTAAAACCAATTATGAGAGGCTAGCAAAAATGAGCAGAAAGCATTTAGGAAAAATCATGTAATGTGGAGCTTTCGAGCTGTAACTCGGACTATATAATGTCAATTACTTACTTCTTGGTTTATATTTTAAACTGGTTAAAGGTAGTACGACATTTCCTTGTAGTCGGGAGGTCCTTCCACAATTTAGAAACTTTTATTTGCATGATAGTTCCACCTTAGTCGAGTCGCACTCCGGGAAAATCTAATAGATACTTGGAGGCGATGAGTCACAATAACGTGGCTGAAGTATGTTGACCAGACCACACACTAGAAAATGAAGGGACGATGACGTTTCGGTCCGTCCTGGACCATTCTCAAGTCGATTGAGAATGAAGTACTGACTTGAGAATGGTCCAGGACGGACCGAAACGTCGTCGTCCCTTCATTTTCTAGTGTGTGGATTGGTCAATAGATACTTTTTTCCCTGTTATGTTGGCCTGTTGCAGCGATCTGTGATGCGGTTATTTCTTAGGTTAGAAATGGCATTGCACTTCAAAACTGAAGATATATAACACATTTGAGAAAGTGTGTAATAGTAATTTTAATTTAGCATGTTCAAGGAGTTAACTAAAGTTATTGCATGCTGTCTGCGTTAGGGTTTATTATTCTAATTGCTTGTGTTGAGTAATTATGCGTCTGAGGAAGTTTTGAGTCATTGAGATATAGATAGATGAATAAGTCATACAGTGGAATCAGTGCTTAGCGAGGGTCATAATCCCCGATTTTAGGAAGTAATAATATAGTTTAAGACAGTTTTCTACGGCAATTTAAGATCAACATGTTGTGTAAGTGTACATCTAAGAATTTCCAAAACTTTTCACTCTCCATCTGGGAGTCATGTATTCTTAGAAGTGTTTGGCTGGTGGATATATTTCCCGACAATGTGCATGTTGTGAGCGTTGAGGCCAAGTTAATGGTCAACCATTTTAAGTAGACTTGTCACTATAGTCACTGTCACTATAGTCACTACTTGTCACTGTAATGTCGTGTAGGACGTAGCTGAGAAGACAAAGGTTGTGTTATCAATAATATTGGATTTGGGTATCGGGAAACATGCTTTCCTTTCGTCACACTGAGGCCCAATAAATATTACAATATATAAATAATAATAAAAAAAACCTTGAGAGTGAATTGGTGTTGACCTTGACAATTCGCCCGGTCCAGTCCTTGCCCTCGGCCAGGCGCTCGGCCTCTTCCCGCACTCTCTGTAGCTGTAAGCGACCCATCTCCACGTACCTGTACAAGCACACACACCCATGTACTGCTTCTCCGTGTGGCTACTGTCGCAGACTCTCGCAGGGGTATTCTGACAGCCTCTGGAAGGGGTACTGCCACAGCCTCTGGAAGAGGTACTGCCACAGCCTCTCGAGGGTATGTATGAACAAAGCTCTACCCCGCAAGCACAACCAGGTGAGTACAAAGGGGGCCAGCAACGGGGCACTAATCTACATATATATATACAAGTATGTATGAGAGTGTGTACATGTATATATAACATTAATAATTGTGTAACTAGCGTCAAAAGATTGTTATTTGCTTAGCTAAATGAACTAGAGGGTTCAGTTCCTGAACCGACCAATTAAATAACCGACTTGATTACCTACACTATTGCTTATTTTGGAGTATTTATCCTGTACAATTTATATAAATGAATTACACTTGACGAGTGTATTGAACAAACACATTTTAACAAAATTAATTCTGTATACATTTTGTATTACCATATTATAATAATTAATGTTAAATAACTCTCATGTTGTATTTCTCTTATTATTTAATTACTGGCGTCTTATAGTCAGGAACAGGAAGTGTATTAGGCTTATCCAGGTCTCCTGAGGCCAACAACTAACAATGCCGGCATGCAACCCACAACAGTTGACTGATTGATTGATGAAGATTAAGCCACCCAAAAGGTGGCACGGGCACGAATAGCCCGTAAGTGGTGGCCCTTTTGAGCCATTACCAGTATCAATAGAAGACACTGGAAATCTGTGGAGGTGCGGCTGCACCCTGCGTGACGGGAGATGTCTCCCGTAACAGTTGACTGACTCCCCGGTACCTAGGTACTGCTAAGTGAACAGAGGCGTCAGGTGAAAGGTGACGTGCCAAAATATTTCACCCTGACCGGGAATTGAACTCGGGTCCAATTAGTGTTATGATTATTATTAGTAAATTGATTAAAATACTAATATGCTCATTCTTCCAATGATGCCATTTGATGCCAAGTATTAGGACACAGTATGTGTTTTAAGGTGTCAGGAGCAGAGGTGCCATGGGCACAATCAGAGAACACTGTATGAACATCAGAGGTCCACGGTTGTTCAACGTCGTACCAGCGAGCATCAGGAATATTACACGAACAACCGTGGACATCTTCAAGAGAAAACTAGATTGTTTCCTTCAAGGAGTCCCGGACCAACCGGGCTGTGGTGGGTATGTGGGCCTGCGGGCTGCTCCAAGCAACAGCCTGGTGGACCAAACTCTCACAAGTCAAGTCTGGCCTCGGGCCGGGCTTGGGGAGTAGAAAAACTCTCAGAACCCCATCAAGCAGGTATCAACCAGGTCAAGGCTGCTACGTTCAAGAACACCAAATGCGGGAGAGGAAAATGTGGGACATTTGACTAGCCGCCGGCTTCCTGTCCTCGTCGAAGCCACTAATGAGTTTTTTTTTTAACCAAGACTAGGATTTTTAAGGGTTGTCAAATGACGTACCTGGTGAAACTGCAAGCAAGAGCTGTTATCCTACCTCAACTCATCTGAAGCCTGCTCCTAGAAACTCATTTATTTCATGAGAATGTACTTAGAAACTATCACACAGGGAACTATCATAAAGAAACCTGGTGAACAGGCAGCAAGAGCTGTAATCCTGCCTCAGCTATGTTGAAACCTTTCTTTCCTCTGGAGAGAGAGAGAGAGAGAGAGATAGAGAGAGAGAGAGAGAGAGAGAGAGAGAGAGAGAGAGAGAGAGAGAGAGAGAGAGAGAGAGAGAGAGAGAGAGTATACACAACACCTAAAGTATACCTGGAGAATATCTCCTCCTCGCATTTGTTCTTGGGTCGAGCTGTGGTCAGCATCCTCCAGTCAATATCCACCTGTAATAACATTAACAATCACAACCAGTTGTTACGGCATACAGTGCTGACAATGGTCAACACAAACATCACAATATATATATATATATATATATATATATATATATATATATATATATATATATATATATATATATATATATATATATATATATATATATATATATATATATATATATTCCAATTTTCTATCGGCATTAAACGATAAAATATACCAATATTCTACGACTACGAAAACCTTTCTATGACGATAGAAAAACAATTTTCTATCGTCAATAAATGGAATATTCTTTTCTTATCTTCAATGATCGTTCGCATGTGGATAAGTTTGTTTTGCATTTTCACCCTAAACATTTAAAACCGACTTATTTATGATATTGAAGTAAATTATAAATAGCATGTCTTGACTCGCTAATTCCTGATATTGGTGATAACTGATAATATTTTTTTATATTTCCGCCGATAATAAAACCTATATTCATGAGATTAGGCTTACATTATCTAAGTTGTGTCCTAAACTATTTCAGTTGAATACAATTAAAACTGTTAAATAGAGCATTTGTTCTGATTAAAAAAATGTCGATGCTGGAATTAAGTTCTTATGCGCGTTTTTTTTTTTTTAATAAAAGGCTGTTCCAAACCTGTTTTACTGAATATCGAGGAAAACTACTAATATAAAATTTTGTACCTATCGGAAAAATGATCACAGTTCCTGAAGCTACTAATTATGCAAAATTACCTTAAAAGGGGACTATTAGCTGTCATATTAGAAAGGAACTTAGGAATATTCTCAAACATTCCTCTCAGCAAAATAACTTTTAGTTTGAGCTTGCCAATAATCATAACACTAGAAAGTATTTAAAAATACACAGATCCTTTAGCCTTTCCCCTCAGATCTGGTGTTGTCGATCTTCGTAAATTTTTGAACTAATGTTCAGTACGTGGGGAATACCTCACGAGTAAGGGGGGAGGGTAGAAATAGCCTAAGCTACTTTGGGATGTATTTCTTTCTTATCTCAATAAACATACTTGAACTTGAACCTCACGAGGACTTAAAACAATACTTTGGCATGTATTGATGAGGACGGACTCCGTATCCCCGGAGTCCGTCCTCATCAATACATGCCAAATGTTTGTTAATCCAGCCGCCAGACCCCCTGTTTACGACTAAACGGTTTACACACAATTCACAACTGATGATGTTGAACCATTTCTCGAACAGTGCCTCGCTGACGACCTCTGTTCGAGCCTCACGCTGTATGCTTCACCCATGTAATTTATAGGAGGAGCCGGTCGGCTGAGCGGACGGCACGCTGGATTTGTGATCCTGTGGTCCTGGGTTCGATCCCAGGCGCCGGCGAGAAACAATGGGCAGAGTTTCTTTCACCCTATGCCCCTGTTACCTAGCAGTAAAATAGGTACCTGGGTGTTAGTCAGCTGTCACGGGCTGCTTCCTGGGGGTGGAGGCCTGGTCGAGGACCGGGCCGCGGGGACACTAAAAAGCCCCGAAATCATCTCAAGATAACCTCGAGATGTACGTCAAATACAAATAATCGCCAACCTAAATAACAACAACCTAACCTATGCCTAACTATACATAGAACTTTAATATATAACATAAATATATAAATGAGAAGAAACTTATTTTTCATACACAATATGTTAAAAGTGATGAACATGTCTTGGTGGACGGCCGCCGCTTTAACGAGCCTAGCGAGGGGGGAGCGGTTCAGACCAGCTGGCTCGTTACAGACATTAAGACACTTACACACATTAGACGAAAGAAAACATATAGTTTACATGTTTTCCAATTATCAGTTATTATTATTATTATTATTATTATTATTATTATTATTATTATTAGTAGTAGTAGTAGTAGTAGTAATAGTAGTAGTAGTATTATTAATACTGTTACCTGGTAGAACTCGTGCATGTTGAGTCCCTGCATGGAGGGTGGGAGGGGGTCGGCATAGCCGGCCTGGGGCGGCTCCTCGCTCCTGGCTGGGGTGTGGCGCCACCCCCCAGGTCCGTCACCCATCACCTCACCTGGACGCACCTGTGGTGAGAGAAATGAACATGAGAGGTGAGGGAAGGGGTTCTAGGGAGACAAGAGTGGTATCACAATAATTATACCTGCGGCCCTGCAGCAACTGACATACACTGATGTTACACGTTTACCAGCTGACACAGACATCTCCGTATAGCTTACACTCTAGAGGTTGGGTCAGGAATCCTTATACCCAATGTCCGTGAAGAGCTCTTGCATGTAACGTACCCGCTGGCCGTGTGACGCCGCTTACACACCAGTTATGCAAGCCAACGTTCTCAGGTGAGTGGCCAGTATCAGTTGTTGATGATAAGTGGTATCAGTAGGTTTAGCGTTGATGATGATATAACGGTCTCTAGAACAATTATCAAACTGTGTACACCATTCCTTATGTTAATAGTGAACTAACATAACTATTATGTTATTTTATAACATCTTCAGTCAAATCTGACGAGGTCAAGAATTTATAGATAACATATACTAAAAACAATTAATATTTAGTTGGAAATAATATACCACAAATATTTGTGACTGTGAAGAATGTGTGAAGCAAGAGTGATTACCATTGAGGAACGTGTGGTGGCCAGCACCTGATGCATCAGTGTCAGGATCCCATCAACACAGTTATGGAGAGACTTAAGTAATCTATCCTCTACAGCGACAGTGTTGGCAAGAGAAACTCTGCAACACAAGTAGCATTATACCTTCCTCTGTCTCTCTGGCAGCAACACCACCTTACCTTGAGGTGCTTCCGGGGCTTAGCGTCCCCGCGGCCCGGTCGTCGACCAGGCCTCCTGACATCTGACAGACCACAACAACATCTGCAGCCCAGCATCCATAATAATTTCTCTTCTGAAATCGACTCTAAATAGATCGACGTAACTTGGGATGCCGATATCATCGGTGTAACCATACATGGAGAAGGTTACAAGGCTAGGTCGTTCCAAATATCTCAAGCGCTACATTCTCGGCCCTTTTAAAATGCCCTACCTACATTGTCTCTCACTCAAACCACACTCACCTTCTCTGGGCGTATCTTGTACTCCGGGACCTTCTCAAAAGCCTTGTCAAAGTCTTCCTTTGTTTTGATCTTGGTGCGGAAGAGGTCGAGGGCCTGGGCTGGCGCCTTCACCACCGTCAACATGTCCTCCAGTTTGATCGTCATCCTGCAGGTGCAAGATACAGCTCAGAGTAGTTCCTCAGGAGACACATCAGGGACAATAAAGACCAGGGATGCAAGGTGATAAATGTAAGGTATTAAGCGAGCTGAGAGGAAGGAACTGAGAGAATCAGGAAAGAGAACCGAAGATGAAAAGATAACTAGAAAGCCAATACAAATTCGAAGTTGTGGACCCAAGTGAGATAAGCAGTTGGTTGAAATTAGATAATGAATCAAAATGATGCTGATGTAATGATAAGATGAAAAGATGTGGAAGCCAGTATTACAGGCACGATGGGGAGAGGGTAGGGAGGGAGGGAGTAGGGGGGAGAGAGAGAGAGAGAGAGAGAGAGAGAGAGAGAGAGAGAGAGAGAGAGAGAGAGAGAGAGAGAGAGAGAGAGAGAGAGAGAGAGAGAGAGAGAGAGAGAGAGAGAGAGAGAGAGAGAGAGAGAGAGAGAGAGAGAGAGAGAGAGAGAGAGAGAGAGAGAGAGGATCACTTACAAACAGTAATTTGTTGTGATTTTGAAGCAAACTTTTTATTTTCAAGCAAACAAACTAAAAAGTAAATTTTCTTGTAGTATAACCTATGTTAACCTTCAAGACATTGATATCAGAGAGGAATTAAAAAATCTTATAGCATTTGGCACTATTATTGAGGAATACAATATAAAAAATACTGTAGCACAATTTTTACCTTGCTGTTGTTGGCAATAACCGTTTTTACGGTGGCAGGAAAATCAGGTTCACACGTACAAGTATGAAGATGAATGTCTTGTCTCTGCACTCCTTATAGTTGATCGCCTAAAGCAGTTACTTGAACACAAAACATGCAGATTCTAAAATTGATCTAGAGTCCTTCGTTAAGTTACACTAAGGCCCTTCGCTGTGTTGATAACGCATTTACTATAATTGTTAATTCGAGCAGGATAATAAATACTCGTTAAAATGAAACACAACTTGCAATAGTGCAGCACAAACACGCCATCAAACCTGGAAGCACTGTTCACTCCAACGTTCAGTTGTGTATGGCGTCCCTAGCAACCACTCTAGCAACGGGGAGCTGCTGTTGTCGTTCGTGAATCCACTTGTGTCGCGGATGGCAAACAAAATTAATTTTTTTGACATTTAGAATACATCTAGGTAATGAGTTATACATATATTATAATAACACCAGCAAATTCGTAATCTAGCAGTGACTCACATAACTAAGTAAGATAGACAAGGGTCGCCATAGGCCTCCAAACACTCTTCAATTCAAATTAATTTGGATGCAAGATAACTGAAAATGGCGGGTAAGAACTAACTAAAGTCTTCGAATGATGGAGATCTTATAGGCAGACAGATAGAGATCAAGACAGGGAGATAGAGAAGAGACATACAGAGACGGAGATAGAGTGATAGACGGTAAAATAATATCACATATCTTTAATATGGCCATTGGAACACAAGCCCAGGCAATACAACAAAATGCCCTTGACTTTATTATTTTGTGGCTGTAACGAAGACTTCCCCGACGCTAAATGTATAAATTAACGCTTGTGCTAAGCCGTTCATAGAACAGTTTCTTCTTCTTCGAAGACGGCGGGTAAAATGTCCACAAATAAACCCAAACATGTGGTGCGAGGCTTCAGACACCATCTAGCCTCCACCAAAGTCTAAACAATTTTATACTCGTTGATTTTAAAATCCAAGGTTTCTAGTTATACAGTCATTAAGGAAATTACATGTAATATTGCAAGGTCTCTTTATTGTTGAGTTTTACAGTTTTTTGTTATATTAATAAGTATACAATTATGTATAATGCAGCTAAGAGAATATGTATAATGCAGCTTAGAGAATATGTATAATGCAGCTTAGAGAATATGTATAATGCAGCTTAGAGAATATGTATAATGCAGCTTAGTCACCTAATTAACGTCATGTAACAAAATCAATTCACAAATCTTCATCTAAAATAAATCAATTTGTGTTGTTGTTATCATTGTTAAATACTATATTTGTATTCCTAATATAGTTGCTCATGAAGCTACGGATTGTATAAGAAAATAGACAATACCTTTCCTCATTAACTATTACTTTAAAAACTGTGCATCATTTGATAATTTTATTTAACAGTTCAAATGTTAGCTAACTTATTATATAATGTTACATGTTACCCAATGAGTTTTAAACTAAATTCTCTTATTATTTAAGTTGTCTGAAACACCTCGTGTGTAAGGAAGTGGATTCATATGATATATATATATATATATATATATATATATATATATATATATATATATATATATATATATATATATATATATATATATATATATATATAGGGGTTCTTCTTCTTCTTCTTATTATTATTATTATTATTATTATTATTATTATTATTATTATATAGCCTAGACAAGGTCGATGCTCGTCCTAAACACTCTCGTGGTACACACTTCAAGGCTGCCCTACATATCACACTCCCATGACAAGGATCACCCACACTCTTCGTGTTGGCACGTGGCTACTGCGGCTTCTGGTCAACAGGACCACAAACATCAACAACGGTTAGTTAGCTTAGTTAATTTAATATGCACTCTATATACCCATCCTTCGAGTGGTGGTGGGAAGGATAGTTACATAATAATCTCAGGAAGTACATACATTACAGACAGTAGGCTGATGTATGAGCCTATGGAGCCTCTGTAAGTCTTTCCACTACCGTCCACAAGATGGGTATGGGGTGCATAATAAATGAACTAAACTAACTAACTAACAGTAGGCTACCTTGTAATAATTTACTATGATTTTGAACAACATATAACTTTGGATGATATATGGAGGTATTTCTTGAACATTGGTGATATAGTTATCTCTAAAGTCTTTGCAAACTAGTGGTGCGGAGTGTGTGGATAGTTGTGTTGAGTTTACATTTGGCCGGGTGTACACCATCGTATAATGCAAACTCACAGATATACATATAACAATCTAAATCGAGTAGTAGTAAGATGTATATAGGAGCCCACTGTACCCAGCGGCCCTACTGCTGGAGAGGCTTCTAACTGTGTTCATAATCTGCGTACAGTCTAGTCATTAAAAGTTTCGAGTCTCTGACAACTTGTGTATTCCCACGTGGCTGTGATATATTGAACACCTGCGTGCCACAATTTACATATAAGTATATGTACACCGATTTTATATAGATAATATATTTTAATAATAAATTTTTGTGCCACAGCTGTAATGAATTGCCTAAAATAAGTTGTGAATAAAGATTATAAAATTAAATGTAATCAATTATTTAAATAACCAAATAAGCTTATTACTCTGGTGTGCAGTTAATGACGTTATATAAAATCAAATCAAATCAAATCAAATGTTTATTTAGGTCAAAGTACATACATACAAGATGAGCTACAAACATAATGTTGGATTTCTAGATATAGCTAGTACATACAGTGCCCAATGAACAAATCCACAAGGGCCGTGATGAGGGTTCGAACCTAAGTCCAAAAGGATCCCAGACGCGCCTTAATCGACTGTGCCACGACATGGTTAAAAGAATTACAACCGGGAGTGCTACTGCCTGTGTAGTGTAGTGTAGTGTAGTTAATGCCTAATTAAACGTACAGCGTTTCGGGCAAGGTGTGGGGGAAAAAACACTTAGACTAAAACATAATACAAAGTGAAATCAAAGCAGAAAATGAATTGAAAAAGGGGAAAAAAAACATGGCGGAAATCATTAGTTAGTCAAGTTGGTCAACAAACAGCATTGTTTAAAATAACAAGACATGGGTTGACACTTAGGGGGTAAGGTAGGTTACATGGAGTTTATTAGATAGTACTTAGTTTTCTTTTCTCTATATATAATATATATATATATATATATATATATATATATATATATATATATATATATATACATATATATAAAGAATGGTCCCCAGGTTGCATTGTTTAAATAATTGAAAAACATAAGAACTTGTATACAGTGTAGGTGGGTACAGATATTTAAAGTTCTCATTTCCTCATGATCTCACCCCTAGCGTCAGAGGGGAAATTTATTAACTAACAGACCTGAGTCACCGCCATGTATTCCCTGTGAATCATGTCCAATATAACCCTGTGAATATCACCTCCCCCAGCCTGAAGCTTCCAACGTTGTTTTGGGGCTACTGTGATATTTCAAATTAACTGTTGTGGTAGCAAAATACTGTTAAGATTTGTTCATTTACTGTTAAGAGATTACGTTGTACTACATGTGTTAGCATTGGAACATGTGAGGGGAATGGTATTAACTGGGTGCCGACCAACAGTATTTTCATGATCAATACGTGCGACAAGACCCGGCTGTTTGAGTTGCCAGTACGTCTACCTACCTTAATTAATATTTACCAAATTCATATTCGTCAAAAAGTTCAACTATTTACACGGTACTAGAAATTACATTTATAAATAGTTTTGAAAATATCAAGGAACGAATGTAGTGATGTATGCTGTATAAAATAATGATCTCAAATTGAGGTTGAACCTCAGCTATGTCGGGCCTGACCGGCGCAGTCATGAGCATGGGCTGTATATTTTCCCTAGTGCAGGGAAATTCTTCCTCCCTGCCACCTTCCCTACATGAGATCGCATATTTAGTAAACACATGAAAATATAATATAATCTCTGTATAAGTAACATGGAACTATGAAAGATAAGCTATTAATTATCTCGTTTCTTAATGTCACTTTATTTTGTCTGCATAATACCTTAAACCTCCATGTAATTAATGTTATTGAATATGACCGAAATGGTTATTTTAATGATTATAGCATGAATAATCTCTATATAACTGCTTTCGAAAAAGTCCAACACCAGGCAACAAAAATCATCCCAGAATTAAGTCGACTCTCATACCAGGAACGGTTGAGGGCCACAGGACTAAAAAACACTGTTAAGCATGACGGAGCTAATCTCACCAAAACTTTAAAAATACTGAACAGTTTGGAGGACACTGATCCAGACAACTTCTTGAAAAAATTAAATATAACACAAACAATTAAGAAGCAACGGTTTAAAGCTCATCAATTAAACCATAATGTAGAGCACGAAACAGGAAATGCTTTTTCACCCACAGGGTTATAAACCCATGGAATCGCATACCCGGCGAAGCCGTAAAACACGGTTGAATTGCAAAATAATACTATAAAATCATTAGGACAAATGTGGAGGGTCCTTTGATAAGCCTCCGGCTTCCTGTCTTCGTCGAGGCCACTAAGAGGCTAAATTCGTGTAAATGTCGATTATTTTTCATTAAAAATATATTACAATAAGAAAGTTGGGAGTGCGAGTGGCAGAGATGTAGGAACTCTCAATACCATAAGGTTTATATAGCACATTTCGTCTTTGTATTAATTCGATCATCAAGATAATTTATATAAAGTCGAGAATAATGAATCACCAAGTCTTAATCTGAAACAAGTAATATGTTTGTTTACTTAAAAATCTTTTTTGTAAAACAAGTTATAATTGTAACTTATATTATGCAAATTTGTAGTATGAAACAGTTGCTACCATTATATTATTAGTTAATATCAGTTTAGTCGTAAACTCTCGCGCATTAAAGTTAACTTTTGTAGCTTATGTATTTTGTAAATGATCCATCACGTTCATTAATTATTTCCAACTAGTCTAAGAAATAAAAAAATAATAAGAAAAGTATTTCAGTATAATTATGCAAGCCCATTAATCATAGCTCCACATATGTAGGCCTATTTTAAATCTATATAGACAACTAAGGCAATAGCTTTTCACCTATATAGCTTCCATCCTTTAGTTATACCGTCTCCACAACTGTGGCATTCATTGTATCATATGATTCACTACCTTTCAAATTCACCCATTCAAAAATACAACATTATGCCTATATAATAATTTTCAGGGAAACTTCCATACCATAGCTTCCCCTAAAGGATTAGGGCCTCTAGGGAAAATGGTGGTGCACATGGCAAGTTTTCCCCTGGCATCTCCCCGGTCTTCCCTGCAGCAGTGTGGCCCGAGCGCCGGTAGTGACAGTGTGTATTAATTTGATACTTTTGGCAGCATCTGGACTAATACAGGTATTATATGTAGAGCTTTTTATATTTATGCATTGAAATGGAGGCAACCGGGGACTATAATACAGGATTTATGGTGTGAATTATTTGGAATGGGTGAGTATTGATATTTTGTGTTCAAACAGGGTGTGGACCAGTTGGCCAAAATTTAAGAAAGGGGAACAATATGGACTCTGGCTTGGTGGACATATTGCCTTATTGAGTTTGTATTTAGTGTCACGCTATCGAGTTCCATCTATTGGATAACGACATTACTTATTGCAAGTTTCACGCACACTGCGTATGCATAACCAAACATATATAGGCGAACAGAAAGAAACGGACACATTGGAAATTTTCCCTCGTATTAATTTCAGAATGATTGACTAAATTTGTTTTCGTATTTACGCTTGCTGAACGCCGTAAGCGATCACATCATTTATACATGAGATAAATAGCATCAGTATTAACTTAAGCAACGTGTTATGTAGGTCTAACGTGACATTATCAGCTAGAGCTCTGTGGACTTAAAAATACATTTCTGACGGTAATGCGATCTTTGAGGTATTACCAGGATAACAATGGACATTATAGTGAGACTAGAGTCTGTGAATGCTGACTACAATCATATAAGCTACGTGATATCGCAGATAGATGGCATCATGTGTGTGTGAAAAGTGGTAAACATTATTGAATATATGGTAGCCTAGCCTGCCATGACAGATGCGTTTGAAGGAGGCTTTCTTCAGTAACAGGAAGATAAGTTTGATGACTTGCATATGCTACTAACATTGACGCTCATTATTGGGAACACCAAGAACAAGAACGGTGGGACTGGGGATGATCTCACGAAAGGTAAACCCTAATAGGGAGGAAACAATGATCAGTGACCATGACCAGTCTTAGTGCACGATAAATATCTAAGAGACATTGCAACAGAAGGTGGACATTGAAACTAGGAAATATAAACCTGTAACAGTTCTTTGTAACAATTCTTGTGAGTATATACAATCTTAGTTGACTGAATAGCAATAGTTTAATTGAGGAAGTGCAGTACTAAGTGAGATACATTCTTGCAAAGCCAATAACATGCATAAGGTTTCGGACGAGCCCGGATTGTCATAATGATTTAGTTACAATATACCATTTCCAGTGAGTATGACATCAATCAAAGTACCGCCAGTCTTAAACAAATGCTTATATCTAGTAGATAAATTATAGCTATACATACGAGTACTGCGGGAAAGTGCAATTCAGTTAAATATTAAGATAAGAGCCTTGTACTGTCGGTCATTGTTTAATAAATCCCTGAACTATATGTTTGACAAATCTCTCACCCTGTCCATGGAGGACAGAATTAAATGTATATATGCTAGTTAGCATTGTAAATGTGTGGCCACGTCTGTGGTAGAAAATAATAATAATAATATAAAAAACTGTCGGTCACTAGCAACATTTTGTCCATAAAATTCCATATGGGGAATATGTTTGATTTACAGTTATACGGTAATAAAAGACCTAAATTAAATAGGTTTGTTAACAATTGTGCAATAAGGTAACTAAACAATGTATTGACAGTTCTATACATTAATGAGGTACCTCTGGCATTGTCCCTGAGAACTATAGGCTTCACCGGTCTTTGACTCTTCGCCACACCCAACATAAAACCCCCCAAAAATGCCATAAAACACGAAATTTCTACACTATTCACAGTAAATAATACAATTTAAAAATACTTAATAGAAAGTAAATTATATTATATAAATTATTATTGCTTTAAATAATTTTATATTTGTACCCATTTACTGATGATTAACTGTGAAGGACGGCGTATATAATTCGAAAGGTGTACCAAACTACTACTCTGTGGAATATTATCACGACATACAAAATACTGAGATAAATATACAAAAACAACTTCTTTTAAAGTGAGAGAAAACACACAGAAAGGACATACCGGTAGATGTACGCAGGAAATGTAATATGTCGAAGAAATGTAAGGAATTCCTCGTACCCTATTCATGTGATCAACAATTAGAATACACTGAAAGATGAAGTAGTATAAGTCACCTCCAGCAACAACTGCAAGGTGAGATATGGCAAAAGTATCAAAAGTCAATAAATTTAAAACAGTAATCCTCCCCGTAGCAACTGTTAGGTAAGCCCTACCACCACCAGATCGATATATTGGACTTCTCCTTAAGTCTTATCTCTTTATGACGAGTTACTCCGGAAACAGTTGATATAACGAATGTTGTTAATGACTCAGGGGCAAGAAGTCTAAGCATAGTGGCGCCTGTATATGCCTTGCATGTCGGGAATATGTACACGTATGCTTGTCTTAGTAAAGGGGCCGAGCGTGTACCTGTGTGGCGTGTGTGTACCTGTGTTGTGTGTCTAAAGTGTGTGTCTGTGTGGCGTGTGTACCTGTGTTGTGTGTGTGCCTGTGTTGTGTATGTACCTGTGTGGCGTGTGTGTCTGTGTGGCGTGTGTGTACCTGTGTTGTGTGTGCTTGTGTTGTGTGTGTGTACCTGTGTTGTGTGTGTGCCTGTGTTGTGTGTGTGCCTGTGTTGTGTGTGCCTGTGTTGTGTGTGTACCTGTGTGGCGTGTGTACCTGTGTGGCGTGTGTACCTGTGTGGCGTGTGTACCTGTGTGGCGTGTGTACCTGTGTGGCGTGTGTACCTGTGTTGTGTGTGCCTGTGTGGCGTGTGTACGTGTGTTGCGTGTGTGGGTCGCATGTTCTAGTGCTGAGGCGTGAGCGTGTGCTCGTTCCATTTATTATGAACTCGTACTTTATTCATCTAGTGCTTGTGGCGGCTGAGCCTCAGCTCTTGGGTCAAGGCAACCTTCAGTCGCTTGGTATACATGTCCCTGTATACCAGGGATATGTATCAGTATACAGGTTGTCTCCACCACTTCAATACCCAGCATTAATTTACTTACTGCACTAAAACAGCCAAAGGTTTAATGTCTCTTTTGCTCATTCAGGTACTTAGTTTCAAGTACCTTCCCTTCCCATCTGCCCCAAGATTTCCCCCCATCACATATATATATCCTCTCCTCTCCTCTCTATCCCTCTTACTCTTTTTACCTTTCTCCGCCCTATGTCTCTCTCTCTCTCTCATTCTTAAGATGTAATACATCGTTCTCGAGTAACAAAATTAGTGACTGGGTCAGCCACTTTTCACTGATCGGGAGGGGTCACCATTCAGCCCGATCCCCCTCCTTAATAGAAGAATAAAACCGACCCGACCAGCCTATGTCTATTCCCTACCCCAGATCACTCACCCTACAAAGTTGAATGAGAGTAGCCCTAAGCGTCTGGCCTACAACCTTGGACGAACAAACAGACATTCTTGTAGATATAGTCTGTCTTTGTTTACCATCAGTTGCCGTCTCTACTGTTCTGTCTTCTGACGTTGTGAGGTTTAGTTCCTTTAGACGCTCCTAATATCTTATACCTCTTAGTTCTGGCACTATCCTGGTGTCACATGTTCCTCGGGATTTATTTCAGATTAATTTTGTGTTTGCGAGATAAGGACTTCATGCTGGAGCCGAAATACCAGAATTTATCAGACGTATTTGGTAGAGCCCAGAGATTGTTTCCTTGTTCAAATTTCAGAATGCAGTTCTTACGTTGGCTAAACCTTGTATATGCAGCTTATGTTTTCCGGTTAATGTTGTCTCTTAAAGAGACCAGTTCCATGTTATCTCAGTCATCAGGTCTTTTTTTTTCCAACACAAGAAGGGCCCCTCTTCCATGTGGTATATACCTTGTGTCCGGTCATATAGCACCAATCTTCATAACTTTGCACACGTAGAATTACATTCTAACAGTCGCTTTTTGACCATTCTTTAACTTTTTAAGTTCTGTCAGTGTTTTCTACAGTATCCTGCGGGTATATTCTGTAAAGGTGTTTGGATATGCCATAAATGAGTATGCACTGTGAGACACTCAACATATTAGTCAGGGACAGGATAGGTGTTATTATTGAGCCTATGGAGCCCCGCTAACAACCCCTCGACGCTCTGATACACTCCTACCAACCTTATTGTTTATTTACTTCTCCCATATGGTAGATGTCGTGGACAGGGAGCATATTAAGCTCTAGGATGTCTCTCTAAGCCAACAACTCCACGATGCAACCCACAACGTTCACTCTGCTCTCGAGTACCTGTTTACTGCTAGGGTAACAGAGGCACATCGGGTATAAAGAAACGTGCCCAAACATCTCGCCGGTCCGATGAATCGAACGCTGGTATAAATGGTTATGAGCAGAGGCTAGCCACTGTAGCACTTTCACCGTCACTTCTGACCACTTCTCCAAATTGTATAATAATCTGATGAAGAGTACCGTGCCAAAGACTTTCTGACTGTCCAATAGTATGCAGTCTTCCTGTCCTTTTCAAGTTTGTATGTTTTTTGTCGCCCTCTGTGTGTGTGTGTGTGTGTGTGTGTGGAGGGGTGGGGGTGGGGGTGCGTATACGAATAGGTGGGTGAACAACAGGTGCGTTCTAAGTGTGCGCAGGAAACATGCTGGGGGTCGAGGTGAGCGATGTGTTGAGGAAGGAACACAGGTGGCAACGGTCAGGTAATTGTGTTTCAGATCAATACTGGCCTAGGTACTGCTACCTTTTACATCCTGTCTGCTTGCCTGTCTGCCTGCCTGACTTGTGTCTGTCTTCTTGCTTGTCTCCTGTCTCTATATATGTCTAAATGCCTGTCTGCATATCTACCTAAATAACTGACTACTTGACTCACATAACTAACTGCCTGTCCACATAACTGACTGCCTGTCCACATAACTGACTGCCTGTCCACATAACTGACTGGCTGTCCACCATGATGTCGTCCTGGTTCCTGTTGCCGTATCCTTTCCTGCCTCGCCAAGTCCGCCTGCAACCCTATAAATACTCAAGTAATACTACATTATCCATGGGGACAATACTGTATCCCACGGACACTGCCGCACGCAGGGACACATGTACGCTGGGACACTGATGTACGCAGGGACACTGCCGTACGCAGGGACACTGCCGTACGCAGGGACACTGCCGTACGCAGGGACACTGCCGTACGCAGGGACACTGCCGTACGCAGGGACACTGCCGTACGCAGGGACACTGCCGTACGCAGGGACACTGCCGTACGCAGGGACACTGCCGTACGCAGGGACACTGCCGTACGCAGGGACACTGCCGTACGCAGGGACACTGCCGTACGCAGGGACACTGCCGCACGCAGGGACACTGTTGTATGCAGGGCCACTGCTGTATCAGAGGGACACGTCTCCTCCCGGCATGCTTGACACACACACATGCCTGAAGGTTTAACCGGTGGATGAAGTCTGGTGGAGCTGGGCAGCACAGCTACTCTTTAACTCGGGGGAAGGGAGGAGGTGGTCTTGTCAGGGTGGCCAAGCTCTCTCTCGAGTACAGTTAAAGGGGCAGAGGGATGAGGGGCGTGATCTATGGGGCGCTCCCTTGCCTTGTAGGGATCTATGGGGTGATATCTTGCCTTGTAAAGGGCTATGGGATAACCCTCCTAATCCGGTTATGTTGGGATATATATAAACGAAATTGCAATTTAAATGGCAAGCGAGGAAGCACTTAAAGTAAGTGACTGCGAGTCAATATCCCAGCCAGTACTAGTCAACTACAAAGAACTATCAAACGAGTTTTGAAACAAAAATTCTGGCTGGAACACAGCGCTCTATAACACATCCCCCATCAACTGCTCGGCACAAAACACGCCTCCCTCTGTAACGAGTAACCGTGATGGTCGCTAAAGCTGGTGGACCAGTTTCTGGATCTTTTAAGTTTAGTGCATGAGTTGATAGAGCTGTGTTCCGCCATGAGGGGAGAGAATTGTCATGGCAAAGCACCAAGCCATTACGACTATATAGCACTGGGAAGGGATCAGGATAAGGATTTAAGATGGGATGGGGAGGAAGGAATGATGGCCAACCACTTGGACGGTCGGGGACTGAATGACGACCTGCATGAAGCGAGACCGTCGCTCTACCATCCAGCCCAAGTGGTTGGACGTTCCGCCATGAGGATAGATTTAGAAAGATTGACGGAAGAAGTGAAAGTAGATGCGGAATTGTCACAAGATGAGGCTAAGACGGATGGGGATCCTGTGAAAACAACACGTTAGCTTGTCTTTAGGATAAGGGCCTTATGAAGAGGTCTTTGGTATTCATTGTGAAACCCTCTGCGCTGAAGGATGAGTGATGGAGGGCGGTAGCTGCTCGCCCGGTAATGGAGACAAAGAAGATTTCAAGTCAGGATGGCAAGAGGCAGGACACCGAAGCGACTCAACAGGAGAGGAAGGAAAATCTTAGTTGTTGTGGATTCTCAAATAATATATGTTGGAGGCTTTTTTGTACAAGAGATGCTGGTAATAGGATGACGGTGTGTTTTCCCTGTGACTGGTATAGGTGACATATCACACAGACTAGATAACAATTTGGGCGGCAATGTGAACAAGCCTATTGTCTGTTTCTGTTGGAAGGAATGATGTTGGCAAGGGTAAAAGTAACGAAATTTTAAACTGATTCAAGTTAGCACTAGAAATAAATAGGCGATGAGTCACAATTACGTGGCTAAAGTATGTCACAATCGACTTAAGAATGGTCCAGGACGGACCGAAACGTCGTCGTCCCTTCACCTTCTAGTGTGTGATCTGGTCAACTAGAAATAAATAGTTCCGCCGAGGTTCGGTGTTAGTAGTGAGTGGTTGTCAAGGACAGTTGGGATAAATCTCCGATTTTAAATCATTCTTTAGTTGTGAAATAACATTCATAAACAACTGGGACTCGTTCAGTGGTCAGAACAAAAAACTCCTGTATACGAGGGACGGGGTGGCGACCTTGACAAGGAAGACGTCTGGACGTCTGCTCCGTCTGGCGGCCGCCGGAACACGTGGCGGGAATTTAAGTTTCTGGTGTAGACATTGCCGTCAGACAGTCCTAATTTACCGGTCTAGAGTGTTACGACGCCTGGCGTACTTATCGCCCAGGATCACATGGAACTTTATCATTTTTTTTCAGTTTTCTGGCTGGTTCTTCAGGCGGGGAGACGGTGCCCGGCGCCGGCTTGGCCGAGAGATGCGGGGAGAGGGAGGTCTTAGTGGGCTCCTACTGTGTCCTTGGAGAATGGTCAGCTCCTGTACTCACCTAGTTGTGTTTGCGGGGGTTGAGCTCTGGCTCTTTGGTCCCGCCTCTCAACCGTCAATCAACTGATGGACAGATTCCTGAGCCTACTGGGCTCTGTCATATCTACATTTGAAACTGTGTATGGAGTCAGCCTCCACCACATCAGTTCCTGTGTGGCCCTCAGGGTGTGGTGGTCTCCTGTGTGGCCCTCAAGGTGTGGTGGGCTCCTGTGTGGCCCTCAGGGTGTGGTGGGCTCCTGTGTGGCCCTCAGGGTGTGGTGGGCTCCTGTGTGGCCCTCAGGGTGTGGTGGGCTCCTGTGTGGCCCTCAGGGTGTGGTGGGCTCCTGTGTGGCCCTCAGGGTGTGGTGGGCTCCTGGTGTGGCCCTCAGGGTGTGGTGGGCTCCTGTGTGGCCCTCAGGGTGTGGTGGGCTCCTGTGTGGCCCTCAGGGTGTGGTGGGCTCCTGTGTGGCCCTCAGGGTGTGGTGGGCTCCTGTGTGGCCCTCAGGGTGTGGTGGGCTCCTGTGTGGCCCTCAGGGTGTGGTGGGCTCCTGTGTGGCCCTCAGGGTGTGGTGGGCTCCTGTGTGGCCCTCAGGGTGTGCTGGGTGGCTGGCTCCTGCTGTGTCAGAGGTCACTAAAAGTCGTATATGCGTATTTGCCTATTTGGATATGAGTTTATTTGGGACCGTGTTTTTGAATAGACTGTGTTTGGCTACGCAGTGTGTGTGTGTGTGTGTGTGTGTGTGTGTGTGTGTGTGTGTGTGTGTGTGTGTGTGTGTGTGTGTGTGTGTGTGTGTGTGTGGTGGAGGCCCGTGTCTGCCTCCCTGAGGGACTCCTTAGGAGCCCCAAACACCTGCTTATCACTGTTTGCTTCCGTTGTTGTTGTTGTTGTTTCAGATTTAGCTACTCAAAAGGAAATGTCCATGTAGCACGGGCTATGGTGAGCCCGTAAATGAGTTCGGTTATTCGCGATAACCTTGTTACTGTGATATTTGGGTCAAAGTTGTTTCCGGCGACAGGCGTCGTTAATATAGCCGTAAGTCATTGCGTCTTACCCTCCAATAAGGGCACGCCGGGGCACGCGAGGCAACACTGCCCTTGCCGCTCTGAAGTCAGCATCAGAAAAATGGAAAGAAAACCAGTGAGGGGAATGTAAAAGGGGTTTAGCTAAAAATATTATTGGTGAACACAAGCATCAACATAACACCCTAAATGTGTACAACACAAGCAGTAGCAGTATTAGAAACAGGCGATTTAAGTGCTCCTTATATATATATATATATATATATATATATATATATATATATATATATATATATATATATATATATATATATATATATATATATATATATATATATAACAAGCCACACGTCTTCAGTACAGAAACCACCAGAAATGTAGAACCGATAAATAAACAAATCCACAAGGGCCGTGACGAGGATTCGAACCTACGTCGAATCTTGTCATCACATCTCCCAACACCCTTAATTACATCTCCTTCGCAGCTTCCCTCACACCTGCCAACATCTTAATTCTTGTCTTCTTATGTCAACACTGTGACCATATGTAACACTGACCTAGATATTGCCATACTGCGCCTGCTCAGTTTCCAGCCACGCTAACACTGGCTGACACTGAAGGCTCTGGTAGATAGTGCTAGGCGATAGGATGCAGAGGGGAAAGGGAAGGGTAAGAGCGGGGGAAAAGAGAAGAGGGGGGAGGAGAGAAAGATGAAGGGGTAAAGATGGAAAAGGGAGAGTGAAATAGAAGGAAATACAAGACCATAAAAATCCAGAGATAGACAACAAGACTGGTTCATGAGTTGAGGTGACTGAGCTACGAGGAAAGGCTGAGAGAAAGAAGAGTGCCTCAGCACCCACACACGCACGCGCGTGAGTGTATTTGGGGGAGACGGCGCCGGCCGAGGTCTGTGTAAACCACGGAGGTTGCAGCTCTGGGTATTCCTTGTTTACCCGCGGGGTAATAAGATCATAGGGTTCGGTTTAATACTTATATTCATAAAGGGCGTTCCACACAAACTGGGTCGGTGAGTGGCAACATTGCCACTCACGAAATAGGAGAAGATAAATGAGAGAAGGGAGCAGGGGGGGGGGGAAGGGATATTATCACTCAAAATGTGTGGTATGACATTACGGGCTATTCATGCCCGTGCCACCTCTATGGTGACTTAATCTTCATCAATCAATCACTCGTGGTACTGGCCCTACTGGTGCTGGTCCTCCCAGTGTTTACCCATACTGCACATTTACTCTCACAAACAACCTTGTTTAAATTTAGGTTGACTATATTTTGTAATTCCATGAAGGTTGAAATAAGGTTGTATCACCTGCCTTCGCGCCATAAACGGTATCAACACAGGCTTAGCACGGGGTGCGTGCGTGCATGCGCGCATGCATATGTTGGTACGCGTGTGTGGTCATGTCTCAATACACATGTAGGAAATGTAGATGTTTATCTCTCAGAATGTTTGGTAATATGTTTATTGTTTGTGATGTGTGTATATGTATGTATTAACACGATGTACTGAACGGGGTGAGAATAGCTTGAGCTGCCTCATCCCTTTGTGTGTATTTTACCTCAATAAACTTACTTCAATTTCAATTTCATTACACATATCACGTGAGCAGAAGGACCGAAATAATCTTTGATGGTAAATGGGAACATGTGTGTATGACAAAGATATCAAACATTTTTATTTAAATAATAATAATAATAATAGATATAATGCATTTAGCAATCCCCCGTGGCGCAGTGGTAAGACACTCGCCCAGGGTTTCGCGAGCCCTTTGGCTTGGGTTCGTATCCTGGCCGGGGAGGGTTGCTGGGCGCCAATCCTTACCTGTAGCCTCTGTTCACCCAGCAGTCAATAGGTACCTGGTTGTTAAACGATTTGGCGGGTCGTATTCCGGGGAAAATTAGGATCCAGGACCTGCCCGAAACGCTATGCGTGCTAGTGGCTGTACAAACATGTAAGAACTCTTGAATAAATAAATAAATAAATAAATAAATAATGTTAGTAATACTAATGACTGCACTGCTGGTGGCGACGATAAAACGATATCGAGAATAGACGCAGCACAAATAAGATAAATATATAGGAACTGGCCAAGAAGGCGCCCATGTTGCTCGGTACAGACGGTAAACATCACTCCTTCCCGGACTACATAACCCCGCGAGACGTCTCTAGGTCACCCCGCTGCCGAGGACGCAGACCACTCTGCTTCAGAAAATAACTACGACACGGGGCACTGCACTACGCGCTTCCTTCATGATGTGCTCGTCGTTTAAAAGCTGTTTATGTGTATGTTTACTATAAATGTTCGTAGGAGGCAGGAGCAAGGTCGCACGCTCCTAGTCCGCGTGTCTCAGGTTACATACCATCGTGCGCCTACCATAGTGGGATACTCACCTATTTGTACTTGCGGGGGTTGAGCTTTGGCTCTTTGGTCCCGCCTCTCAACTGTTAATCAACTGGGCGTACGTTAGCAGTTGCAAGCAGACGAGGAAGTTGTTTGTGTATATTTGCTCACGCCTGATAAACACGTAAATCTTCCTCCAATAATTTAATAGCTTTATCGTTGTATTCTATTAATATATTCACGCTCAAATGTGACATTACTTTACCGTTTCAGAGAGTGAAGGCAGCAGGAGTGCCTGAAGGTAGCGCTGCTCATGTGGGAGGCCAGCCATCCTCTCTCCAAGAGCCAGGACCACGCCCTCTGGCTACCTGGGGGCACACCAGCCACCTCTGCCTCAATGACCGTATCACTGCGACGTCACTGATGGATTCATCATTCAGCTGCCTGGCGAATTCATAGGAACCCTTGGTGCCATATCGAGCTGGTGGCACCACTGGCACGCCTCCCCTAGAGATAGGGTTAAGGCTGGGCCCTGCGTGAGGTAGAGAACCGCTATGGTGTAGCAAGTCTCGTTTTATTGTGAAATAGTAATCGGGAGGCTGAAAAGTGTTCTTACTGGAAGAAGACGTCTTGCTTGACCGTGAAGAGATCTCGTGACAGGAAGGGTAAAACAATGCATGCCGTGTGTGTCCCCAACACTACTTGCTGGTCTCCGGTGTGATCAACATCTTCCCTCCCTAGCATTCATGGAGACTTTAACGTACATACATTTGCCACACAATTCTAAAATGGCATTCCCAGCTCGTAGCAGCAGCGTTGTTTTAAAGAGCTGTTATGAGACTATATCTGAAAGTTCCTAGGAAATAACTTTAAGGTTTATCAAACTTAGGATAATTACCCATGTTCCCAGTCTCCCCTAAAGTCCCTCTCACGGCACCGCGCCAGTCTTGGTGTTGATGCATTGATGCACTCCACGCTCTGAGACGAACTTTAAGTTTGGATATAAGTGTTTAGCTGGTTCTAGACGCACTTCAAATGTGTGAGCTTTCTTAAATTGGGTCTAGAAAGAAAAGTTGAAAAGGTGTACGTGTTTATTTACAAAGACATCGTCAGAGTAGCTCTAAGACGGGCTGAGTCACCATCTGAACACAAGAGACAAAAATATCGGTCATATCCTAATACCTGACGGAGGAGGACCTCTGCCCTGGTGACACTGATCCAACTGATACGCAGAAGCTTGTCCCCCGTAACTTCAAGTCTTTGACACCATCTGCTAGGAGGCTCTTGTCAATACTGGCCTCTTGTTACAAACTCCAATATTATATTATACCGGTTTTTGCGAATTTATTTAAGGTAAAACCCTACGCCTTTATTGTCACCTTTAATTTAAGAGGTTCCTCACTTTCGTTTGCGAAATCCTTTAAGAAAGACACCCCACCATCCTGTGAAGTGCAACTACTTCAAGGACACCCTCTAAATTATTTCATCAACCGCTTGAAGGAGAACCCTTCCCTGAGTGAGTTCCTGCAGCACCCGACCTCCGTCAGGCTAAGAGGGCTGTGATGACGGACAAGGGCGTGACCATCGAGCGGTCCCCGTCAGGGCTGGGGATGGGCGTGTTCTCCGCCCACCTGGGCGGGGGAGGGAACAAGACCTGGGAGCCCCAGCAGAGCACCATCATCACCAAGCTGGCCCAGACACCCACTACCCGCATCCACACCAACGAAACCTTCGAAATAGACAGACGAATCAGAAAAACGGACGAGAAGAACAATGTGGTAAGTAGAGCAGAGTGAAAAATGTGGGAAGAGAGCGAGATATGATTATACACTAACATTATACAAAGTATATAGCTTGTGGGTTCATAGGATCAAATAATCCGTCATCCGGTTCAAAGATGACCAAATAATTCGGTTTCGAAGGTCCAAATAATGTGGGAACCGACCTGTGAGATTTATATTTATTTAATTTATATGAATTTATATTTACGTTAATTTATATACTTCGATAGCAATTTGTATAATGTTAAGTGGACTGTATTTCTGCAATAATCTCATAATCTCACAAATCGATCCTCTACACATTAGGGGGGGTTATTAAATTAATATATATGCAACCAATCAAACTACAGTAATAGCTACATACATTGATGAGGTTCCTTCTCTTATAGTACAGCAGGTTAGTCCACCAGGTATAACTAGAGTGTAGACACCAAATTATCCTCTTTGAGGTAGCTTCTATCACCCAGTAACTGGTGCACATAATCTTGCATCCTCGTCTTGACCTGTCAAAAGTGCGCTAGCTGTGAAGCCAGAATCCTATATATGACAAGCTATATCAGAGAAAACACTATACAGTACATGGAACATTAAAGACCTGGCTTAATTACCTTTAGTATGAGGCGATTTCGCGTTCTAACCGGCTAACCCTATATCCTGACATTAATGGCCATAAATGAATGATATACGGGTTTCGGATAGACACTTAACTTGATTGTAGACATCGTGTTGGAGATGGTACCTTTGGTTTCCATAACACTACGTCCAAGTAAATTAACAGGAGCCGAATTTGCTCCCGTGTGAGCCTCTGGTCTCAATATAAATGGCTGCATCTAACACTCCATTCTATTGACGTCACTGGCCGACATTGTCCAGAATGATAGGAGCCGAACTCGCTCCACACGTCTCGGAGGTGACACAACAATGGCTGCCCTCCTCCTCACTCTGACGCCTGGCCTACATTGTCCAGATTTCAGAACGTGATAGAAGGGTCACATTTACTCTACTTTAATATTGATAATTAAGTTAATTTATATAAGATGTTTTTATGATGGTAAAGTCCAAAGACTAATGTATTTAAGAATAATTCCCAGCAGAATAGCTGGTCAATTTATAATGGTATGTGGTGATGATATCCCGTTTTCTTTAGACGGTAATTCCACTACAAGTTACGTTTTCTATGGGTAACTTGTTGGTAATACAGTTATTATCTGTATGATTATTAAATGGTGTCGGATTTTCCGACATAGCTATTTAAAAACTAAGTATATTAAAATATGTAATATAAAACTAATTATAGTACAGATATTTTTGGGTAAATTTGTAAAGTGAGCTGATGTAGGATAATAGTTAGATTTGTAGAATATGTTAGAAATATCATTGGTAATCATTTTGCAAGAGAGCGAGTTAACTCGTATCATATTTATGCTTGAGTTGCTACAGTCATTGTACGGAAGCTTTATCTTCAGTTAATTTGATTTCCAATTTGGCATTTCTCCTCATAGTGAGAGATAAAGAGAAAAAAAGAGATTGAGAACGAGAATGAAGAGAGTGATATAGATAGCCTAATAACACGAATCAAAATATAACTCATGGTTATATGCAAAATGACCTCGCCCAACTCCCCCTTAACCTATAAACACGATGAAGGTATAAACAATTAATTTACACATACAGCCTTCACCCTCACTACCACAATCTCACCCTCACTACCACATTCACCACTACAACCAACCTCCACTAGCATAACACTACAACCACCACCACCACTATCAACAGCCCCCACCACCACCTCAAGCATCATGCCACCACCCATCACTAACAACGAACCCCTACAGAACCGGAGCTGTGGGTGTGGTGGGTGGGCGAGGGCGGCGCAGCTGGAGCACGACCTCACAGAACTCGCCTTGACCCACCAGAACCTGCTGGTTGGCCTCCACCTTCAGGTCGATTCCCTCAAGCAGAAGAACAGAGGTAAGAAGGGGAGGGTGCATGGATTGGGGGAATGGGTGATGGGTAGTAGGGGTGATAGGTAGGGGTTGTAAAAAAGACAAAAATTAAGTATTATTTAATATTAAAATTACTATTAAATTATCAAATTATTAAAACAGAACCGCCGACCCTCCGAAGCCGAAAATGTAAACATTATTTCAAAATTCACTTTAAACAAATCTCATGAAAAACCGGGAGGACCTTTGACAAGCCGCTGGCTTCTTGTCCTCATCAATGCCGCTAGAGATAGTGGCTATCAGGTAAAAATTATTATACAGCAAATTAGTGTATGTTCCTTGTTCATCAGATTAAAGAAAACTAAACTTCTCTATTTACAAAGAAAACGCATTGACTGTATGGGTAACAATAATACATATGAATAGGCCCGTGACGCAATAAGCTTGACTGTCGCCGTCTATCGAGTACTCCAAACTCATCACGTGAGCAGTAATGTATTGTGCACTCTATACTAATTCTGTAAGTGGCGGTGTATTGTGTACTCTACAATCTTCCTGTGAGCTGTAGTTTATTGTGCACTCCACACACACACACACACACACCCTGTGAGTGACAAGGTTAGGTAAGGTCGGTGTTTTCTATGAATCTTTTTAAGGGTATCTATTATGTTTAGTATATCACCTATGCACGTAGTTAATAAGTCAATATTGACTTTACGAATTTGCGAGAACGGGTTGGAGTGATAGGTTATTGTGCACCCCATGCTAATCCTGGGAGTGGTAGATTACTGTGCATACAGTATTCATCCTGTGAGTGGTAGTTTACTGTGCACCACGTACTCATCCTGTGAGTTGTAGTTTACTGTGAGCCACACTCATTCTGTTAGTAGTAGTTATCTTTATCATTTATCAATTCTGATTGAAATTACCTACTTAAAATTATCTGCTAGATTAAGGACCTGCACGAAACGCTGTGCGTACTAGTGGCTTTACAAGAATGTAAATACTGTACTATCCAATGTATTCTCACAAACCCAATGTACCTTCTTGTATATATATAAATAAATAAATAAATAAGTTTACTGTGCACACCATAGTCATCCTGTGAATGGTAGGTTATTGTGCATCCCGATACTTGCAATGGTCTGATGTAGTCAAACTTAGACACACCAAGAACCACCAGTCTCTCTTCCTCCTGCGTGCCACACAAATTTGATTTCGTCTATTATGAAAGTTTTCGATTTCTGTGATCAAATGACCGTAATGGAGGCCACTTGACATGGGGCCCCAAGCCATAGAAAAGTCAACTGTCGTCACGGGAACATTCGGCCCGAAAACTTCTCGTAAAGAGGGAATTTATCCGTGTTGTTTTTCGTATCCACAAATTTCACTAAAAATTTTCTTGTGGAAATTCATAATATAAACTTTCACGTCTTTTCCGCTGAGATCACATACACAAATTTAATATTTAGTGCATTAGGTTTCTCGTCATGAATGATAGTTATATAATAATTAACACTTTATACACATTTTGCGTACGTATTTTGATATAATGCGAGTAATCATGCTACATACATATATACACATTCATATCCATATAGTAAGCTCACTCCGTAATTGCAGATCTGACCTTCCAACTCCTCATGGGCCCATCAGCTGCACAGATCAAGCCTGATTTTCCATTCAGCCCTGAGAGTGATGAGGCTTCCTCTCCCAAGGTGAGTGAGTGAGTTTTTGGTAGTCCCACTGCCGTTAGTTAGTTAGTTAGTGTTCTATCAGCCTTGCAGTTACTGACATCATATAGCCAAAGGTTAATACACAGTGTGCACTCATTCTCCATGGGTATATATTACATATCTTCAATGTCTACTTCAATTCCGCATGAAAATCATGGTTTAGTCTGGCTGGTAAAATAGTTTTCATATTATGTTATGACGTTCCTATCGACTGTTTCTACAAACTTTGGTCTCTAAAAGTCTTCTCCGAGTATTCATTGTATTCTTATAGTTGATGTGCTCTGTCTACAGCGCACTGGAGAATTCCTACACTGGCTCTGTTTGCATCTTCATATTTTGCCTGGAGTCTCCTGTTGTTCTCTGGTGGTTTTAGATTACTGCCATTACTATTATTTAGATTTTATATACAGTACTGTATATTGAGTACACTTGAAAGGATGTGCAGTGACTTGATATCTAACATATTTACAAATTCAAGTAAGGGGGCCGAGTGCTGTCTGGGGCCAGAGATTGTTATTGTTCCAATTGCTGATTTGTGTCGAGTAATTAGAGGCCTAGATGGTTTTGGGTAGTAGAACCCCCAAGCACAAATACCATAATTGAGATAAGGATAGATGAAAGTAATAGAGCGTTACCAAGGCAGGGCGAGGTACATAATATCTGCCTTTAGAAAGAATGCCAACAGTTTTAGAAACTTTAAGCTATATTTTTAAATCTAGCTTAACTTTAAGCTATTTTTAATTTAAGCCCTGGAAATTCAGCTTGTTATCAATGAGAACACAAAGAAATTTACCATCTACTTTGTTACTAATTTGGATATTGTTAATTCTTAGATTAATTTGATCAGAGGATTTATTACCCAAAAAAATTATAAATGGTTTTATCAATGTTAAGGGTGAGTTTCTTAGCAGTTAGCCACAGATGGACTTTAATTAGTTCAGTATTCACTGTCTTTCAGGATAAGAGGGTTAGGACTGGAGAAAATGAAGGTTGTGTCATCAGCAAATAAAATTGGCTTGAAGTGTTGAAAGGCATTTGGAAGGTCATTAATGTAGATGAGATAGAGGAGAGGGCCAAGTATACTGCCCTGAGGAACACTAATGTTAATGGATAGGGTGTGACAATTGGAATCATTCACAGAGACATACTGGAGCCTTTCACAGGGGTAAGACAGAAAGTATTGGAGGGAGTGACCTGACTCCATAATGTTGTAATTTAAGAAAGTTATTGTGGTTAACAGTGTTAAAAGCCTTACGTAGGTCAACATATAACCCAACAGGGTACTCATTTTTATCAAGAGTTATATGTATCAAACAAACTAATCAGTAATCTGTTTAGATAAGAAAACATTATAAGCCTGACTGGCATGTAACACTCAATCTCTATTGTAGAACGAAATACCAAACAAAGTAGAGCCAAATAACCAAAAAAGAGACAACAAATCAGCCAAGACTGCAGACACCAGCCCCGTCATCACTACCTCCACCGCCAGAGTTACCAGCACTGATACCGCCAAGGCCCCGCTCACTGTACAGTCACCGCCAGCCTCTCTCCTCAACGGTGACATCGTAGTAAGGTAAGAGCATTACGGTCTTATTAACGGTGACATCGTAGTAAGGTAAGAGCATTACGGTCTTATTAACGGTGACATCGTAGTAAGGTAAGAGCATTACGGTCTTATTAACGGTGACATCGTAGTAAGGTAAGAGCATTACGGTCTTATTAACGGTGACATCGTAGTAAGGTAAGAGCATTACGGTCTTATCAACGGTGACATCGTAGTAAGGGAAAGAGCATTACAGTCTCGTCTGCCGGAAACGCTATGCGTGTTAGTGGTTTTGCAAGAATGTAAGAACACCAATGTTATGTACTCTCACAAATCCATTGTACCATGTAATGTAAATAAAATCAACGGTGACATCATAGCTAAGGTAAGAACATTACGGTCTCATCAACGGTGACTTCGTAGTAAGGTAGGAGCATTACACTAATCAGCAGGTGACATTCGTAATAAGGTAAAAGCATTACAGTCATGACACAGGGGAAACTAGACCAGTCTGGCCAGTAACTGGATGAGTGACTGTACTAATAGCCTAGCATGTGTGTAGAGGAACATGACCAGCCTAATTGACAGTTTTTCCTCTAACAACACGCGTCCCAGCATGATATCTCAATGTCAACTTCGCCTTCAGGAAGACACTAGCGAGTCTGCTTATGTCCTCTGCATCATCACCTCCATGGCTATACAAATAAATAAATAAAATATGGGCAAAAGTGAGAAAAACTAACCCTGTAAACAACTCGTGTTCCACCTGGTGACACAAACCGGAACTGTAAACACAACTCGTCCTTCACCCGGAGTCAACTAAACCTGTAAACAGAACTCATACTCCACCTGGTGACTAAAACTGGAACTGTAAATAAGACTCACACTCCACCTGATGAATAAAACTGGAACTGTAAATACAACTAATGCTACACCTGGTGACTAAAACTGGAACTGTAAATAAGACTCATACTCCACTTGATGACTGTGACTAAAACTGGAACTGTAAATAAGACTCACACTCCACCTGATGACTAAAACTGGAACTGTAAATAAGACTCACACTCCACCTGATGACTAAAACTGGAACTGTAAATACAACTAATGCTACACCTGGTGACTAAATTAGTAAAACAGACTATCATCTACGCTAATATTTCAATATTTGATTAACACATCATGAACGCTCTTTGTTCTGGCGATGAGCTGTGTAAATGTGAACTTGTGAATAAAACTTAAAATAAGTTTTTTAATGATAAATAGGCATGAATCCCAATGTCTTACTAGTTATTACCTGAATTTGGCCATGGGCTAGTTATAGGTCAATAGGACCCTCTACAGTTTTCTTTATTCTTATTTTGCAGTTCTGTATTACTCTGCCATGTATTCATAGAAGCAACTCAACTATAATATAAAACTTAAAAAATACTGTACTGTACAGCATAACCTAGATAATTAAATTTATATTTATAATTTTAATATGAGAGGACAATTTAGATGTAAAACCTTACAATAGTATCAGCATGCCCTGTATAGTCTCCTCCAGCAGTAACTCTCCTACTGGCAGATAAATGCTTATTATTATTAACATCTTTATTGACAAAATTAATTACAATTTTGCCTAATCTGAGGATTTCAATTAAGTCATATTAAAGTGAGGATAATGCTGGTATTCAGTCATGCAGGACAGAGGGTCATATACAAGACAATAGGTCTAAACTGGCACATATATATATCATGGTTACAATCAATGTCTGCCATTAATAATTCTTCCTCTTCCGCTTCACTGTAAATGAATTTAGTTTTTCTTGACAAATATTTTGCTGTCAAAGAAGATCTTTTTACACTATATAAAGTTTTATTCAAAAAGTGTCCCTCTTCCTCTTCTATAAATGATTTACTTCATAAGGATTTCTTGATATGAATTTTGTCCTTCTATGTAGACATAGAGTAGCAGTCACCACAGCACATCTCTCTTTATCAGACGCCCTCTTCCGGGGCGTTCAGGGCGAGGCGACCCTCGACTGGTGCGGTCTCTGGACCTGGAGCTGCTGGAGGAGGAGGCAGACCACACCCGGGGCCTACTGGAGGAGGAGCGAGCCAAGAACAAGTACCTGACCTCGCTAGTCGAGGACCTTAAGAGGTAAGGCTGTCTCCGCTACATTATCCCAATATCATGGTGTATATATCCCTTGTTGTTCAAAGTAGCACGGGCTATGGTGGGCCCATAGTGGACTTACCTGGCACAGGAGCGGGGCTGTAACTGTGTGTGTGTAAGCTAGGCCATTGGCGTGTTTACATGATAATGGCGGGTGAGGTATGGGTGGCCGGGAGCCGCACCATACAGCACAGACGTGTCCAGTGAGGCAGGGGTCCAGTCCGCCAAATGTGGGCAAAAGTGATAACAACTAAATCTTGTGTTAATATTTTAGGCAATTTTTAACAATTGTAACAATAATTTAGGCAATTCATAACATTTACAATGTTATGGAGGAATTAGTTGGGCATTTGATATGATTTTGATATTTAATAGATGTCTGAATTCATGAATGCTTTTACATTTAATAACTTAATGTCAAAAGTTGTGTCAATAAATATGTTGCAAAAATGTATATATTCTGTCGAGAAGCGACAAATTTTAATTAGAAATATAGGCTTTATGTTGATTATTTTTTTGGATCAGTTACCTTCATACCCTGAGAGTTGATCATTGAGGATTATCAATCTCCATTTTCTCCGATTTGCAACTGTAATATTAATGAATTATATTTGCAAAATAAAGTGTATGCAAATGATTAGGCCTACAAAATATGAACCAAATAATTGTAGGCTCCATAAGAATGAATTCTGAGGTTGATTTATAAGGATTTTTCTTGTTTAGGAAATATGCCTATAGCTTGCCCTCCAGTGTGACATTGACCAGCCCATGTGAGATCTTCAATAGGTCTAAAATATGCCAGGTGTGATCTTAAATAGATCAGGTGTGGTTGTAAATAAGTTTTGTGTGTCTCAAATAGGTCTGGCGTGTAAGCTAGGTTGTTGTTGTTTTAGATTCAGCTACTGGGAACAAGAAGGTCCAAGTAGCACGGGCTACATTTAAATAGGTCATCTATAAGTCATGTGTGATGGTAAATACTTCAGGTGTGGTCTTGACTAGGTCTGCTGTGATTTTGACTAGGTTATGTATAGTCTTGGCTAGGTCAGGTGGGTCCTGACCAGGTCGGGTGTGGTCTTGACCAGGTCGGGTGTGGTCTTGACCAGGTCGGGTGTGTGGTCTTGACCAAGTCGGGTGTGGTCTATGTTTGTTGACTACTTATTAAACAAGTGAAGCTTGGGTTCCACAAACTAGTTTCATATCTCTATAATATGGATCTGGAGGAGCATGCTCCAATCCCTTTACTAAACGATCTGACCAACATCCGTCAGGATGCTGCTGGAAGACGACCCCCCGCCTCCTGCTGCTGCAGTGGGCACAGACGCTGAGGTACTGTGCTCAGATGATATCTCCCAGCATTCCCCGTGGTGACTGCAATCATGTTGAGTGATGTTCATGTGCACTGTTCTTTGGCTTTTCTACAGCAACTGGCAATGACACCAGAAAGCATGTTCTTGCCTTGGATGTAAACATATGCCTGAACGTGTGCATTAACTTCATCATGAAACTAGAATTAAGGCATTCTAGGTGTTTATTGCCATGCAGAAGGCATTATAAGTCATTCACCCCCTCTTGCCTTTCAGCCCCCTCTGCCTCTCAATCCCCTCTGTCTCTCTCTGCATCCCTGACCTTCTCATCCCCTCTCTGCCACCTCTTCCTATCAGTCCCAATTTACCATTCAACCTCTGGCTAGCCCACAACCAATGCTTGCCTCACAACGCCTTTCATTTTGCTACCTCTCTTTTTTCTCTCAACCATTATATTCCACTTTAAATATAAGAACCTCACCGCCTCTCTGTCAACCTCTTCCTGTCTCACATCCACTAATTCCACACACTACTTCATTCATCTCTCACTTGCATACCACACCAATAGAGACAAATAGACTGGAGTGCTCTGTGAAATCAGGGAATAGAATGTCCAAGAAGAACCTCAATATATGGTATGTTATATAGAATATACAATAAAGGAGAGGAAATAAAAGAAAGTGTAAGTAAAATAGAGTATGACGTGATTGCAATAGAAGAAACCAAAATAAATGAAATGATCTCGGATGCAGTGTTTCCAGGGTGATACCAAGTAATGATAAAGGAAATGAAACAAAGACAGGGAGGGAAAGTGGCACTCCAACAAAACGAAAGTAGAAGTTTGAGAGGAACTAGAACATAGGGCTTCAAATGGATACACAGATTAAATCACTTGCACTCTGACAGTAGATGGAAAAAATAGTGGTCCTTGTAATGTGCAATCCCCCGACAAACAGCAGAACATTCAGGCAGGAATACAAAGACACCAAGAAAACATGCATAGATTGACTGTAGAGGACAACAACAGCAGTACATAGACGAAAAAGCAAAACTACTAATCATTGGGGAAAATAAATGAGAGAGAGAGAGAGATTGGTAATTGAGAATCCTCATGGGGGAGAAAAACCTGGGTAGCAAAGTTAATGGTAGTTATGGTAATGAACCTCTTAACACATTGCTCGACTTTATTAAAATCTGAGAAGACTGGGACTTGTCCTCCCAAAATGAGGACAATATTGAGAACTTGGAGGATGACATATCACTAGGATCCAGCGATCATTGTACAATGGTAGGAAGAACTGTAGAAAACAGTCCAGGAAATGATGGATCAAGTCAAAGGGAGATGCAGAACAACTGAAGAGAGATACATACTAACAATAAAGGGGAAAAAGGTTTAAGGGAATATATCAACCGATGGTTCAACAGACAAAGCCAAGAAGTTAACTTAAAAAGCAGGAGGAAATACAAAAAAATACAGAGAACAAGAGATAAACCTAATAGATGTAACAAAGCTAGGAATGAATACATAAACATAATAAGAGTGTTAGAAAAACTATGACAATGACAATTTAAGTACGGTAAAGAAACAACAGAATTTACTTAATAGTCACATATGAAGGAAAGTGTGAATGACAAAGGGACTAGATTATACATGAGGGTAGGAAAACATACTGAACAAAAAATTACAACGAAATTTGTGAGGAACTAAATGCCAGTTTCCATTGAGTTTTCATGATTGAGCCAGAACAGTTCCCAGTGCTATGAGAGGAGGTAATCCTAAACGAAAGACTGACAAATATTGAGGTAACAGCAGACGAAGTAATGAGGCACCTATAGCTTCACTAGATGAAACTAAAGCTATTGGACCAGACAATGTATCTCATGGATATTAAAAGAAGTTGCACATGTCCTCAATGTACCTCTAGCTCTGATCTGAATCATTCAATTGTGAAGGAAGATTTTCCCAGCTGCTTGGAGATGGCAAATATGGTACCAATAATATACAAGCATTCCCTGCAAAGTACTCGAAAGAATAACAACAATAAGACTAAACACCTATGGATTATTAGGATTGTAAACAAACACCAACATGGTTTTAGAAAAAGGTAGCCATGCCTATGGAACAAGAGATTCTCGATAACGAAGCGAAAATAATCTAGGAGTAAAGAGGATTGGGCAGTTTATGTATTTCTGGATTGCTGAAAAGCCTTTTACACAGTTCCACACACGAAACTACTTCACAAACTTGGGAGGCAGGTAGGAGAATGTGGAAGAGCACTGATATTGGTAAGTGAGTACCTAACAGAGAAGGAATAAGAGAGTAACGGTGAAGGGCGAGAAGTCGAACTTTCCAATTTATTGTCAAGACATTATTCGTGCATTAAACTTCTGTATTATGGTGTGTGGCGTATAATTCCTGACCATCCCAGAGTGCACTGTCGCACTCTCAGCCTCAGTTACTGTGGCTGTCTTTATTTTGAGTTTAATATGAACTCACTGTTTGGTCACAGGTTTATCATGAGGGGAAGTAAATTATGAATCTATTAAGGAAAGTAACTTTTAATTACTTATATGTTTGGGCCTCTAGAGACATCAATATGTGTGCACATGAATATTTTATTTTATAAGATAAATTTTGCAAAATCAAATCATATTAAATCCTTTCATTCACACTTAAAATACCATTATACTTTTAAATAATGTTGCAAATTATACGCTTAATAAGTTCCTCAAATTAATTATAGACTGGTGGAGGGATATTGGAAAATTATCCCAAACACTACTTAATAATAGAATATATTTGTTGAAGGAAGCTTATAACAGGATTATATTACCTTGTAAACATAAGTCAGTTATCATATTTGTTCTCTATGACATCCAACTTTGATCTGACTAGCGGCAAGAGGTGGCAACCAGTCTTCAAGACTACGGTAAGTGAAAGCTAATTGTCAGGAACTAAGTTTTGCAAGAGAGAGAGACGTTTATCCAACCCTTCCAGGCAGTTGAAATTATACTTTCAATTGAAGACATCACAACTTATGCAGAAAATTATATGAGCATGTGGTCAAGATTTAGATTATAATTGTGTGTGTGTGTGAGGGGCAACCACGATACCACAGATTTGTTAATTTTGTGTATGTGTGGACACGTTCACCGAGTCACCTCCCTCCCCTCCCAACACCCCCAGGCAGGCGCGGGAGGCAGCCAGCGAGAACAGCCTAGCACATCTTAACAAGAAGGTGGGCGCGCCCCCTGTTCTGCCCCCACCACGCCCCCCTCCACGCCCACAACCACGCACCGCTGACCTCACCCCCCGCGCCACCGTTCACACCTCCCCGCACGCTAGACAAGTGAGCATCGATACGCCTGGGTCACGCACGCTCTCATTTTCTCTACAATTGTCACGTTATTTGATTTCCACCGACTACTTATATTACTCTAATACGAGTTTACAGTCGTGGGGTTTGTTTATGAGTGTTAATGATGTCCACCTTGACCCACAAGGACCCACTGGTAAACATAGCTGCATTACTTTACTGTCGAACCATAAGTAATTATTACATTTTCAGTGATAACAATATTTAGTAAAACATTTATTTATCTGAAAACGAACAAGTTACCCGAAATTACCTGTATTGTAGCCGCTCACAAGCCATACAGCAGACTTGCAAATTAGCCAGTAATTATACACTATAAACCCAATATATCGTTACAATGTACAAAGAATAGATTTGGCAAAATGTGTCGTTAAGCTTGTAGAATGCTTGTATAATGACCATGAAAGCTTGAAGATCAATCACCATATATACTTACGTAATTGTCGTATAAGCTTGTACAGTAAACATGGAAACTTGAGTAATCGTTATGAAAGCACATGTAATCGCCAATGAAGTTTCTTTAATCGCTATGAAAGCTATCTGTCTTACAGTGTACCAAATCTCCTCTAAATGTTTTCTTTTACGCTTTCCCAATTTGAAAGGCAATTTGATAAGTGATTAAAGGCCTAGACGAAGATATATGTTCTCAAGCGTCGAACGTGATAGAAAACGTGTTCACAGTATCGACAACTTTACTTCAAGGACTACCTAAATTTGCATCTATGTAAACTTCAATATATGTAGGAGTATTAATACTTGGGAACATATTATGGCTGTCACCCTGGTGTTTGCCGCCACTAGAACACCCCCGAGGCTAGAACACCCCCGGGCTAGAACACCTCAGCTAGAACACCCCCGGGCTAGAACACCTCAGCTAGAACACCCCCGGGCTAGAACACCCCCGAGGATAGAACACCCCCGGGCTAGAACACCTCAGCTAGAACACCCCCGAGGATAGAACACCTCGGGGATAGATCACCTCCGGGGGGTAGAACAAACAAGGACTAAAGCACCCCCGGGGCTAGAACACCAGAAGCAGGACTTGACGAGTGACTTTATTGTAAATTAGCTTTGCTTTATTGTTAATTGTCGCAACTCCATAAATCTCAATTTCAAGATTTCCTGACTATTATTAACTGGCCGCGTACGGACTGTTATATATTGGGTCTACTATTGCTTGTGCGTGCGCTTTTATCAAAATCTATGAACATTTAAGTTCAAATCTATGAACAAAGTTAAAATGCAGCTGTGTTTTGTGCCTAATAATGTCTCATTGTATAATTAATTTGTTAAGGGGCTGAAATTTTCTTACTCTATTCGAGATAAAAAGGAAATAAATTAGGATAAATATAAAAAAATTATCATATAGTTATCCCCGTAACATCTGGAAAACTTGGGGTAAACAGTGACAAAAGAGCATAAGTGTGCAGTAGGCCTATACTGCAAGGGAATAATTTATAATACATTGGAGAAGTAGGCTGCGATAAAGTCAAATACGGTGGATAGTAATAATGTAGTAGAGTTGAGAGGAACATTAATAAAACACTAAAGTAATCAACAACAGTCCATAACGTAAGCAACTCCCTTTACTAACTGCTCCGACACCTCTCTATTATAAGTATCTGTTCTTTTCTAAATTTATATGTAATATGCTCGTTAAATGCTCATATGACTCAAGAATACAGTCACAACCTTTACTAAAATAGCAAAGATCTTAAGCTATTTAACAAGTGATAGGAAGTAAATTAGTACTAGTTTAGGTATCAATAATCTTGTCTCTGTAATGTTAAATACTCGGGGGGCTAAATAAAGACTGGAAATAATAAAACAGAAGTATATTATAAATAATGTTCGTTTGTTATTAGTAATGATATTAATTTGTTTAATTCAAAATTGGATTTACACTAAATCCTAAAGTACTGTAATGAGTAAAATCCATTTTCCCTGATTTACAAGATAAAATCCCTTACCAAAAGTTGAGTAATGTTGGTGGGCTTGGGCAGGTAGGCAAGAGGGAGGCGTCTCCAGGCTCCCAGCTGGTCGACCCGTTACTGGGCAACACCACCTCCTCCCAAGTCCAGCGAAGCCTAGCAACAGACGTAGGCAGGACCCAGGCGGATCGAGAACCTCGCTTCCCACCCCTCCGTCAGCACCACCAGCAGCAGCAGCAGCAGGAGAGAGGGGCGAGGCCGCTACCCCACAACACCACCAGTCCTGCCAACCGTCGATTGTCGGAGAGGTGATCAGCCATTACTTTAAGCTGGTGTTCTGCCACCCAGGTCCTTGTACGGACACTCTTATGGTTTTTGGTTTTCATCGACAATATTAAAGGATTAACATGTGTTCGATATGAGTTATAATTTATTTATTGCTGTATAACGTAAAGTGAGAATATTGGCTATGCGATAATGATGACTCAGTATCCTGGGTGATAATACAACCCGCAAGCCTCATCTTCCCCGATCATTAGAATTCATATTTCACAGATCAGGCCACATTTTCCCACTTGTGGATGCGAGAATCATCTGTACGTATATATAGTTTTTTTTTTTTTTACTGTGATGCATGTAAACTCGCGCTGTTAGACGAGAAGTGTAGTTCTTAGTTCACATATAATAAGTTTTTAATACTAAATTTGGTCGGGATTACAGTACTGTATACTTAAATAATAAAAAGTGTGATCGAGTGACCCTGGCAGTGGATAAGCATAAATCTTAAAACCTAATCTAAATAGTTGGATGAAGCGGTGTACTTATATTATACAGGTAAATTACGTTACACTCTTGCAATAACCTTTCGTCATTTTCAAATGTTAATTTTCATCGCTTAAAAGATGACTGATGTAATTCTTTACTGCAGGTCTAGTGAACGCGATAGCGGAACCACCTTTCCTGCCATTGCTTCAGCTCGACCGGAACAGCAACAGCACGAACAACACCAACAGCGGGGCCGAGGAAGGTACTTCGGCCGAGGGCGTACAAGAAATCGACAACAGCAGCAGCCTCAGCAACAATCCCAGCAGCAACAGCAACAAAGACAAGAGGCTGTTGAGGCAGAGCCTAGTGTTCACCTGGCGAAAGGCTCTGGGCGACCCCCTCCACCCCGGGAGGACTCCAGGAGCCGTCGGGACCCTGTCAGGACACCTACTTCACCTAGAGACTCTTCACAAGGACCACGAGGAGGCAGGCATGGCCGAGACGGGTCTGTGGGTGCCACCTCCTCATCTCAAACAGAAATTAAGCGCGGGGCGTCCGGACAGGAGCAAGAGCCCCGACCTGAGACGCGTATCAAGGGGCGCGGGCGAGCACACAGGCGAGGTGGGCGGGGGCGTCCGCGCAAAGAGAAACACAACACTCCATCAGAGCAGCCAGAAAGCGAGCAGTAACGTCTTGCTTGTAATTAGCTGCCAATACACACACACCCGACCTCAGTGCTATGCATACAGTAGACGGCTTCTTTCTCGATATTAGATGTGATGCCGTGAAAGGTTCCCAAAGGCTCCGTTCAGCATCCACTTATACTTCTGATAATGGTTACAAACATTTAATATCATCTGTTAGCTTTTAAATATCTGAACTAAAGATGATTCGCTCGTCAAGATGGGAACTGGTCTGGCGTATCCTAAGTACAACCTGTTAGCGAGTGTTGGAACTATCACATCAATATCTCGCTAACAGGGAACATTAACCTAACTGTTATGGTTGTTATATATTCCTTTGGCAGACGATCCCTAATGGTCTGACACTCCACTGGTGTGTAGAGTTTGAAATGTGAAGTAGAAAGCAAAACTTGAATTAAAATGTATTATGGCCAACTATATATTAATTATCCTTTTAAAGTAGCTAAAGCCAAAATCTACGTGATCATTGCAAAATTTAACATTGGAACTCCTACAATAACATATTTTCACTAATTTCAAATAGTCAAACACTAAGGTAGAAAACAGACATTCTCTCGTATAAGTATTTATACGAAATTATATATGTATATATAATATATATATTATATATATATATATATATATATATATATATATATATATATATATATATATATATATATATATATATATATATATAGATGTGTGTGTGTGTGTACAATACTGTACAGTATATACTGTATATGCATACTACAGGGATATTCGGCGGTGCCTGGGTCTGTATTCGTTTGTCTCTCTCCCTCCCAAACCAAGTTTGATGTGATTGTATAATGTTACAGAGAACTCAAAACTATACACAAACAAAACTCTGTACCAGGCATAACAGGTAATATTATCCGAAGACTCGTGACTGTCTCACCTCTCACATGACACCACCGCTCCCACCACCACCACGGCTGCCTGGAGTTCTCTCCACTCTCAGTTCACGTCTCGGCACGCTAGGGAGTGCATTCGGCTGACACTGAAACTGTGGACTGGTGGGCTGAACAAATTCACATTAAATTAAACAACTTCGACAATATACTTTCTGAACGAAGCTAAGACTATCTTAGAAGATAACGTCGTAATTGGTGACGTTTATAAGACCTAACCTTGTAACATCTGATGTTTTACGCGACATATTTCTGACGTATTCCATCAAGGTCTGTAATCAACCAGTAATACTTCAGGTTTGGGTGGTGCTTGCGCTACACACCTAAAATGAGTTTATTAGCATTTATGTTGGCCTGTGCCTTGACTAGCCTTGTGGTTTACGTCTATGAGACCAGGAAGAAAGACAAAAAAACAAACGCTTAGACAAGGCACAGTGTACAGGGCTCTTGCATACGTACTGAAGATCTGGATTCTAAATTAGACATATGGAATAGATATGAGCTTATGGGCATGTTGTTGGTCAAACACACGCAAGAGCTACCGACACAATTTATAATGTACATCGTCATCCATTTTGCTAGTTGGGAAGTCACATGATTATATTGGATTGTTTACTTTTAAGCTGTAGCATCTAGGGTACAACAATATGGGTACAACTGGCATCGGAAGGCAAGCAACCCAGCCACCAAATGACAAGCTACGTACAATGCTGTACAAATAACTGTAATGTACACATTAGCATATTTAGACACATTGATTATACTCTGCAACATAACTAACATATCGTCACATCAACACCCAAACCCCCGGTAATTAACGATATAAAATACAGTAACACTGTCAGTATCACATCACTCACGCATATCAAAGCTATAATATCAAGTTAGAAGGTCTAACGTGAAGCTGACGAACTACAAATAGTTCTCTCAGGCAGACACTAGACTACTCCGACAAACATGGAACCAGCATCGACACTTAAGACTTACTCCAGGAAAGATGAGCCAAGTATCAACACTTAGATGTTCTCCAGCAAGCAGACTAAAGCACCACTATTAACAACACCAACACGTACTCTGGTATTGCGCAATTCTACAAGATCAAAACTGCTATAATAATACTTATACAAGGCGCAGCGCCTCGGCATCAGTTGGTATTACCACACAATGAAAATAAGAGTGGATAGCTAGGAACTCAGTACAGTAACATACTGTGATACAGTACATCTAACACGTCAAGATCAGTAAGTTAAACGTTTTTAACAAACTAATACGTACATTTCATCCTGTAATGGGGAAACAAGCTTAACTCAGCTCACCAAAAGAGTCAGCACATTAACATCTCCTCGAACCCACGAGATTAGTTTTACCACAAGAAAATTTCGCTATTACACGTCCGTCAATAAACTAGGAGTATATAACCACCTGCAGGATCAGCAACGTCTTCAGTCACGTCACAACGGTGTGGTAACATGACGTCGCCTCGACGTTGTGTTCTAACTTAAAGTGACGTCAGCGTTTAGCGCGAGGTCTCATGGAATGGTTGGACAATAACAAAGTGGTTCTCATTGCCGTCACATGTTCAGGTGAGTACATTTTAATATCTAAATTGTAAACTTGTTCTGTTCGTCGTCTAAACTGATTCTGATAAATTATGTAACAATTTACCTGAGGGCCATCATCTTTAGTGACTGGAGTAGGAAGCCGGCGGCTTGTCGAAGGTACCCTCCTTGTTCCTGAGGACTTTTTCCACGTGGATTTTTAACTCAATAACGTCTATGCATTTACGGCTTCGGTGGGTAGCCGGTTCCATGGGTTCATAACTCTGGGTAAAAAAGCATCTAATACCAATCTGTTTTGTCTCTTTACGGATGCAGTCTAAGCATTTGGGCGCAAGGCGCGCCGCATCAACCTTCAGAAAGTATAGGTTGTATCCGATAATTTGACTTTAATGCACTTATACATGTATTGCGTCCTTCCTTCACCCTCATTATAATTATTATTATTATTGAGAAAATACGTAGGAGCCGTGATGAGGATTCGAACTTATACTCTGTGTACTCCCAAGCACACGCCTTTGACTCCCGATGCACTCTGGCTCTGTCGTCCAGGAATTCTATCTCAGACGCTTCCTCTTTCAATACACAGAGAAGTGGCATTAACAGAATGTTTAATATAATAAGAATAAGAATAATAATAAAAGTAAGTACACGGTAACCAGGACTCACTATAGTAATTTCAAATCAAAATTTGTTGTTGATAAAGTTGAAATTCCATCTTTTACCGTGTAGGAAATAAGTGGTCGTCCCGTTTTAATGCTATCTACTTAGCGTATTCCAGTATTCCATCTGCTCATTACTCTGACACAGAAAACATTGATGATGCGGGGTACAATACAAAAGATATAGACTCCACGCCCTTGTTTTTTAATTGTCGTTTATTGTGCACCCCATACTCATCCTGTGAGCGGTAGCGCAAAAAGCATTACAGAGGGCACAAAAGGTCTCCACTAAGATATCCTGGGAGCCCGGCGCGGGTCTTCACCACCATCACCGCTCCACTCCATAAATGGAAGCAAAATCGATCGCTATGCCGGCCTGAAACCTTTGAACTGACTGTTTATTGATTTTCTCTCCATAATTCTTTGTTTCTTTCTCCACCTACGCAGCTACTTCTCGTTCGTCAACCCGGCTGCCTCTCGTTAATCTCCCCAGTTGTTATAATGTTAATATTAATTATTTGCAATAATTTGTATCATATTACATGAAATGTATACCATCGTTTAAACCAACGAGGTTGTGTATACAAGTACCACTTAATGTGTACACACACACCAGGCTGTGTATACGAGCACCAGGCTATGTATACGAGCACCAGGCTGTGTATACGAGCACCAGGCTATGTATACGAGCACCAGGCTGTGTATACGAGCACCAGGCTATGTATACGAGCACTAGGCTATGTATACGAGCACCAGGCTATGTATACGAGCACCAGGCTATGTATACGAACACCAGGCTATGTATACGAGCACCAGGCTATGTATACGAGCACCAGGCTATGTATACGAGCACCAGGCTATGTATACGAGCACCAGGCTATGTATACGAACACCAGGCTATGTATACGAGCACCAGGCTATGTATACGAGCACCAGGCTATGTATACGAGCACCAGGCTATGTATACGAGCACCAGGCTATATATACGAGCACCAGGCTATGTATACGAGCACCAGGCTATGTATACGAGCACCAGGCTATGTATACGAGCACCAGGCTATGTATACGAGCACCAGGCTATGTATACGAGCACCAGCACCTGTGTATACAAACCTGCTCACATTTTTGGAAGCGGTAACAAGGTATTGAGACAAAGGACCTCCAGTAGCTGTAGTATGCATGGACTTTACGCGGGCTTTTGGTACGGTGCCACAGGAGAGCCTGGCAGGGGAATCACAGGCACATAGAATAAATGGTAGAAAACTTAGAATGGGTAAAACCCATTTAACCATATGGTTAAAGTAGGGAAAACGGGCCGGGGGAATGGGGAGGGGGTCGTCCAAGGCGGAAATGAATCTGTCTGAAGAAATGTGGTGAGTAGGGGACCGCAGGGTTCATGATGGGGCCGGCCCTTTTTGTGATACATCAGTGACATAGATGGGAGCATTACAAACCACATCATCAGATTTACAGGTGGTTAATATTTATGGTAGAGTGGGAAATGAAAACGACATTCAGCATATACAAAGATATACATTCCCTCCACAAGTGGTATTAAGACTGGCAAATGCTTTTTAATATCGAAAAATGCAAGATATTGCATGTAGGGCATTGCAATCTACGTCACACCTACCACATTAACATCATTTCCTTGCAGCAGATTGATGAAGAAGAGAACACTGGAATAGAATCCGTCATTCACTGGAGGATGCACAACAAGTGGGAGCTGCAGTAAAAGAAATCTATCCAGGCCCCGGGAATAGGCAAGGCCGCTGTCACTTCAAGGAGAAGAGGGTGGTTGTTCAATTGTATCAATCTCTGGTGCTCCTCCACTTGGATTATTGTATCCAAGCAGCATGTAGACCTCATCTTCAGAAAGATATAGCTGCTTTGGAGAAAGTTCAACACAGGGCAACAAAAATTATTCCAGAACTAAGTCAACTCTCATACCAGGATCGGTTGAGGGCCACAGAGCTAATAGCATTGCAAACCAGACATGACAGGGCTGATCTCCTCGAAACTTTTAAAATACTGAACAATTTTGAGAGCATTAATCCAGACAACTTTTTCAAAAGGTCAGATGTAACACAAACAAGGAGCCACGGTTTCGATCTCAACCAGTCACAATGCAGGACAGAAAACAGGAGATGCTTCTTCACCCACAGGGTTATAGACCTATGGAACCGCCTACCCGCCGAAGAGGTAAATGACAAAACATTGCTGCAATTTAAGATCCAAATATATAAAATCATCAGGACAAAAGGGGAGGGGGTGGAGAGGGATATTTCACAAGCCGCCGACTTCCTGTCTTCGTCGAGGCCACCAGAGAGATTGGCCCTCAGGTAAATAAGTAATTAGCGTGCATAATGGCAACTGATGGAATACAACCATCAAGGATATTCAGAATCATACTGTGCAAATAAGCAGTTACATTAGACGCGGAAGGCGGCCACAAGTACCACAGAGAGACACCACAAGCCGGGTTGAGTCAGGTGCCTGTGACCAGCTCAGGAACCTGACACTCAACCTCCAGGTCTAGTCACGGCCCTCGAGGTCAAGTTATACCGCCCTGCTGACCCTGTTGTTATGTGGTTGTGACGGTGCTGTGGTTAGTGCTGCTGTGGTGGTGGTGCGGTAGTAGTGTGGTTCTTGTGGTGCAGCCACGTAACCAATACCATCAGTACCACCACAGCCACATAGCCACTACCATCAACACCACCACCACAACTACTACCATAGCCGCAACAATCATCACCACCACCACCACGGCGCCTCTGATAACACAGTGCCACTTGAAATATGAGTCCATCAGGGCCAGGGGAAACCTGAGAGCCAATTGGAAAATGATGTAACGTCCAAAGCTGTTACAAAGCCATACTAGGAGGAGTATCATCATCTGCACCCAGGCCTCTCTCCTCCCTTCCCCACTCCCCCCTTCTTTCCAACTCTTCCCCTCTCCCCTCTCCAAATTTCTTCCCAAGATTCCCCCTCTCACTTCCTCTCCTCTCCTTCCATCTCCACCTTTCTCCCTACACACCACTACAATCATTTTCACTACATGGGCGCTCACTGATAGGTAGGTACCACATCTACCAACCATCATCATCACTATCTTCTCCTTCACCATCTTCCCTCTACTTCAGCATCTTCCCTCTCCTTCAATACCTTCCCTCTCCTTCACTACCTTCCCTCCCCTTCACCGCTCTCTCTGCACATAGGTCGGGAGGCGCTTGATGAATCTTAGGATGGAGTTATCCTTTAAATGGATAATAGTAAGCTTGGAGTCTTCACGGGAGACATCTCCCGTCACGCATAAACGCTACGCGTGATAGTGGCTTTACAAGAATGTAAAATCAACATCATTTCTATGTACTCTCTTAACCCCCAATGTACCTTCCTGTATATAAATAAATAAATAAATAAATAAATATATACGCTGTATGGTCACGTTATACACTGAGTGTAGTCACATTATATAGTGGGGGTTACATTATAAACAATGTGTGTGGTCACATTATACACTCTGATCACATCAGCTATCAATCATCGTTAACTCATTAAGACCTACATCACAATATACAACCTTAATATCCAGTAGATACACACGGTGTTCGACAAAATATTTGTTCACATGTTTTATATAAATCAGCGTGAGAGAGAACCCACCAGGAGTCAGGACCAACGACTGTGTACTGGTGGCAGTGGGTCTTCCATTTGATTGTTGCCGCCGAAGGCGGCTAGTTTATTGTGCACCCCATACTCATCCTGTGAGCGGTAGCGCAAAAGCATTACAGAGGGCACAAAAGGTCTTTATCAGTCTCTCACGTCACGTCCTGTCCGGCCAGTGTATGTATTGTCGCTGTCCACCTGTTGGAGAGCTCGGGGAGGTGTGAGTGTGTGGCCAGGAGCAGTAACCATCTGGGAGTCAGGCTGGAGGACTGGCTCACCCCAATACTCCGCTATGTTAGTGTATTACTTGCTTCTAACATCCACAGGTAATACTTATTAATTATAACTAAAACATTTGATTGTTGACCAATCCACACACTAGAAAATGAAGGGACGACGACGTTTCGGTCCGTCCTGGACCATTCTCAAGTCGATTGTCGATTGTAAAACATTTGATTTTTAATAATTTTGGTTTGTACCAAAACTGATGTCTTAATTGTTGCTAATAGGAATTGGTAAATGACCTGAGTGTGGTTAAGGTCATCAATACTGACTCCAGATCTGCTTCTTAGTTAATGTTGTACTAAAGCGGAAAGTTCAATAATTTAGAGTTAGAGGGTCTAGTATTACAATTTAGTTCGTTCGCAACTGACAATTTGGGGTCCCGGGTTTGATTCCCAGGCAAGTTAAAAATAGTTGGGCATGTTTTCTTTCACCTAATGCCTCTCTTTATCCAGCAGTAAATCGGAACTCAGGAGTTAGGTAACTGTTGTTAGGTTGCATCCTGGAGAGGGTCAGTAGTTCGACCCTGGGGGGGGGGGGGCCTCAATAAAATCTTAAAAAACATATATGCTCAGGCTTCCTGTCGCAGACAACACGAATTAATTAAATTAATATATCATGTACAGCTACTGCAACATGCAGAGGAGGTGTAAACACAACTTTAATTAAGTTAATTAATTATGCACCCCATGCATACCCATGCTGTGAGTGGTTGTGAAAAGGTCACAAATGCATGTTTTGTTTGCATGTTGCCAAACATGATACAATATTTTAAGCGATTGTTTATCAACCTTTACATATAGATGATGCTGGTTCTCTCGTCCACGATGTGTTTCCCCTGCCTGTCGTATAGTACTCCCACTTACGTGTTAATATATGACAAGCAGTGTGTTCTCGGGGGTTGATGTGGTTCCTCCCGGTAGTGGTGGGTGCTGGCGGATGCCTGGCGGCGTTGCGGGCGTGGCTGCAAGGTCCCACCTGCAGGAGCAAGGCCAGGCTGGACGGCAGGACGGTGGTCATCACGGGCTGCAACACTGGCATCGGCAAGGAGACCGCCAGGGACCTCTCTCGTCGGGGTAAGTTATTCTAGGTCAGTGCGGTGGCTGGATCGCCAATTAGGTTTAGATCAGTATGAATAAGTGGTCAGTGTTGTAGCCGAGTGAGTCAGTGGTGTGTCAGTCACTATTATTAACACTGGACTCGTATGTGCCACTGATCTTCCTATGGCTTTACCAAACTGTAAAACTTGTTTAACTCAGAAACATCATTTACATTTATATTACTTGACTCCATAATCTTGCTAGATTCCTCCAAATTTAATTGTCCGCACAACTTCGAATGATCTCGGTAACCACTTTCAAAGCAAATCCCTTGATGGTGTTTGACTCCGGCAGGAGCCCGGGTGGTAATGTTGTGCCGGGACCTGCAGAAGGCGAAAGTGGCGGCGGAGGAGATCAACAAGGAGACAGGGAACACCGTGGGCGTCTACCACCTGGACCTCGCCTCCCTAGAGTCAGTCAGGAACACCGCTGCCATCCTCTCGCAGACAGAGCCCCACATCCACGCTTTAATCAATAATGCAGGTGAGAGGGGATGTATGGGTAATGGTGCAGTGAGAGGAATGTGGAAGTGAGGATGTTGAGAGAGGTGTGTTATGAGTGAGAATCTGACTGGGAAAATGTGGTGTGTTATAACGTGGTATTAGTGTGCAAACAAGGTATCAGGAGTACCACCAATAGGGGCTAGGCTAAGTTCGGTCCCCAGGGGAGCTACTTTCCCGAAATTAGATATAGAAATAGTCTGCAGTCTAGAAACAGATCGCCTAACCCTAACGATCCTGGCGCCTACATGCAATATAATAGGGGCCAGGACGCAATAGAGTGGAGTACCACAAGGTTCCATCTTGGCGCCAACCCTTTTTGTCATATATATCAATGACAGATGAAAATATTACAAACCACATCATCAAATTTGCAGATAACACTATAAAATCTATGGTAAAGTAGAAAAGGAAAACGATATTGAGGGCTTACAAAGAAAAAGATCTACATTAACCTCACGAATGGTCGGAAGACTGGAAAATGGTTGTTAATACAGTACTGAAAAATGCAAGACCTTGCATATAGGGCATAACAGTGCACATTACAACTATCAAATCAACATCACTATTATGAAGCAGATTGGCGAAGAAAGTTATTCAAATCATAGGAGCTGCAGTAAAATAAAAAAGATATTTGAATAGTCAAACGAACCTTTCACTTTAAGGAAAAGAAGGTAGTTATTCCACTGTACAAGTCTGGTGTGCAGCCCGTCCTCCAAACAAAGACCCAAAAGTGATTCCATGCACCCGCCAAACTCCCTGTTTATGAATGAAAAACGGTTTACACACGACTCACAACTGATTTCCTTCGAACACTTCCGGAACAAGTAAGTAATTATCAAAGAAGGCACCAAGCCGGGAAGGCTATGTGCACCACTTCCGGAACAAGTGCTTCACTCACGACTTTTGTTCGACCCACAACGCTGTAAATGCTTCAAATACAAATACAAATAATCGCCAACAGAACCTAAACACCTAACCTAACCTATGTCTATATATGCACACTATACTTATATATTATAATATTAATTTATATTTGAGAAAATTCCCGTTTTGAATGAACAGCATGTTAAATTTATGAATGCGTCTGTGGGGTCGACCGCTGGATGGAATGTACTTCGTGAGTGAAGAGTCGAGGATGGGTTGCTGGTGCGCCCCCATCTGGAATACTGTATCCAAGCACAGACCTCACCTTCAAAAGGACATATCTACTTTAGGGAAAGTCATACCAGGAACGGTTGAGGGCAACAGGACAAACAAGACTGTAAACCAGACAAGCGCTGTCTTCCTGTCCCCGTCAAGGCCACTAAAGACGGTAGCCCTCAGGTAAACCGTATTGTCACTACGAGGCTCGTGTAGCGAAAAGCAACACAGTGTCTGGGATGCTCTCGGACGCAGGTTCGAATCCTCGTCACGGCCCTTGGATTTGTTTACATGTCTTTCATATTTATAACCTCTTGTCAAAAGCTGTGTCCTTACCTAGCCACGTGTCCCTGTGGCAGGTGTGATGATGTGTCCGCGGTGGGAGACGAAGGACGGGTTCGAGATGCAGCTGGGGACCAACCACTTGGGTCACTTCCTCTTGACGTTGCTGCTCCTCCGTCAGCTCAAGGCCTCAGCCCCCTCCAGGATCATTAATGTCTCCTCTATCGCTCACACACGTAAGTGCTCCTCCTCCTCTTGCTGTATAGTTGCAATGGCTTGGCGCTTTCCCTGATAATCCCCTTCCGTTCCTACGGGTCACTCAATACTCTGAAGTAGGACGTCTGCGAGGTCGTCCAAACGTCTCACATTCTGTATATTTTGGTCTGGTTGACGGCCAAGGGATGCTATGAATAAAACTGCACACCTGAGTCGGTATTTATGGAGCTGTTAGAAAATAATACAATAAATAACGAAAACATTTATGAAATTAGGATTTATTTTCTTGTTGAATTACTCCCCGATTGATTTACCTCTCTTCTTGCCCATCATATTTAGCCATTCTCTTCACATCCTCCCTGTGCCACTCTGCCCCATCATTTATATTTCCTTCTATCTTTAAAACTCCCATCTTTCCTGATTAACTTCTTCCCATATTTTGGCTATCATTCCTCGAAGTCATCTGCATGGTAGATGGCAGCATCATCGATCAGCTTGTGTAGGTATGGCAACTATTAGTCTATGCATCAATACTTTGAAAAACGTGACTCTCGGTTACAAGTATCTCTGGGAATTTTCATTATCTGCTGATGGAGACTTGACCAAATGTAAACTGTATCTACAAAATTATTAGCACACCCTCCGTCACTATGTGATGGAATGCGAAAATATACGTGAATTCAGAGACAATTCTATAATAAATGTACCAGAGATGTGTAAATATTTAATTCAAAATGATCTGCTACCAGAAATTTTAACTAAATATCCCCAGTTTGCTAACTGTAGGTAGTAACTAAGTGATTGTAACCTATCCACTGGATGGGGGGCGGTGTGCAGGACAAACATATCAGTTGTGACACTAGCTCTCCACATATGTCAGTTGCTTAATTTAGAAACTGCACTTGTGGTCGATCTCGAGCCCAATGATGATGTGACAATGAGCATTGAATTTTGTAACTAGCTCATCAAGATTGTAACTTGCTTAGCTAAATGAATTGTGGGGTTCAGTCCCTGAGCCCATTATGTGCCTCTAACACTTTCCACTACCGCTCACAAGATGGGTATGGGGTGCATAATAAGCTAAACTAAACTAAACTCTGGTACACCTCGAGGTGTGTCAAAGTGAAAGGACATCTCTTCCAACGAAGAGATATCAGTCATGTACATCATCTGGACCCATTTCATTATAGACAATTTTAATATTAAAATATCTATTGCAATTAGTACTAGCACTAATAGCAATCAATATTAGGATTATAAAGATGCGTTGTATATTCTGCCATTCTTTAACCTTACCCTGGCCAACAGGTCCTGGACTGACTGCTTGCCATACAAGTCCTGTACTTTTTGTGTGCCTCCGGCGACAACAATCAAAATACAATTTCTCATCGCAAAAACCACCTTATTTCTCTCAAACATAGCCTCTCAAGAGTATTGCCAACTTATCTGCCTCTTAACTTCCGTCATTCTCGATAGGATCACTGACAAATTTTCTCTACTCACTTAACTTCCACCAGTTTCAATAGGGCCGCTAACAGCATTCATTCAGTCCCTCTTGCCCAGTCCCCAGCATCACTAACAGCTGGCTCATGCCTCCAGCAGAGGGCAGGATGTACTGGGAGGACTTGCAGCTAAAGAAGAACTACGACGCCAAGAAGGCCTACTGTCAGAGCAAGCTTGCTAACATCCTTTTCACACACGAACTAGCTAAGCAACTCCACGGTGCGTCTCCACAGTATTTTGTATTTTAAGTACTGCCTGTAAATTCTTGCAAGTGTATGTTTGACCTTTTTATTAGTTCAGCTACAAGTGGAGATCCATACTCATGGTATAACTTTTTTCTATTATATTTTATCATTCATAATTTTAAAACAAAGTGTGTATGTGTCAGCTAATACCTGCATTTATTTACACTAGCTGCACAGGTTTATTCATACTCAAAGCTTATTACCTGGACCATGCAGGAACAGGTGTGACCACCTACTCGCTTCATCCAGGAGTGGTGCAGACGGAGTTAGGCCGCTACATCAACCAGTCCGTCAATGGCTTTATCCATTGGGCCTTCCACTTTTTTGGCAAGTTTTTCTTCAAGACAGTGGAGCGGGGCGCACAGACCACCATCTATTGCACTGTCAGCGAGGACATCGCTACACACACTGGCAAATACTACAGGTAGGCAGTAGTGTACCAGGTCAGGTGCAAATATCTGGGATGCAAGGAAAATGTTCCAAAATTCCGAACCCCGAGTAACCATTATTTAACTACAGTATCTGCCTTTTAAATGCCTATTATATGCATACTTATGTATGCCTCTGCTTATGCATTTCAGTGACTGCAGTGAAAAGCAACCATACCCCCATGCAGTGAGTGATGCAGATGCCAAGAGACTGTGGGATACAAGTATTCAGCTGGTGGGTTTGGAGGAGTATAGTGTATAGAGCAACGCTGCAATAAGCTGCCACTTTTATCACTACATAAAAGTAGGTCTAGCCAGCCACAAGCTAAAACATAGGAGACATTCAGCATTTCATGATATATACCCATACAAGCTCAGCACCCTTTTTTGATGGTATACCTATTCCAGCATTCAATAAAATATATACAACAAATACAATAACACTATATAATTTTGCTTGTTATACATACATACACACACACAAAGTAAAAAAAAATAATCTACAACAAAATTGCATTTCACAACACCAACAGATGCATGCTCTCCATAATCACACAAATCACGTTCTCCATGCATGCCACTAACACACGTACATGTTCAAAAACCTTGCTACTAAATGCTAATCCTGATCTGAAATACTTCCTTGATATATACAGTAGAACCCATGAACACTACACGAGAAATAAATATAAAATCTGATATCCATAGACTAAATCTGTGCAGACACACTATGCAAATAAAAGAACCCAGTCTATGGAACTCGCTCCCTAAGGAATTAAAAAAAAAAAAAAATGTCCAACCTATGCAGATTGTATTATGAAGTACTTTACTTCAGAAGCAAAGTACTGTACCTAATTTCATCCTCATAGTTTGCTACCTTGTGCTTCAAACTCTCACCATCTTGTACTACCCACTACCCCCATTTTTAGTACTCAAAGGTATTCAGCTTCAGTATAATCAATCATTATCATCAATTTATATTGTACTGTAGTTATGTTGAACTCAAATTCTGCTACAATGTATCTTTTAATACTATTACTTTATCTGTTAGATTAAGGACATGCCCAAAATGCTGTGTGTGTTAAGTGCAAGAATGTAAGAACACCAATGTTATATTCTCTCACAACCAATGTATCTTCTTGTATACAGTATAAATAAATAAATAAAATGAATAAATTAGACTATTTAACACCATGTTTTCCCTAGAACACAAAGAGGGACAATGCAGTTTGAACAATAAGGAGCAGGGCAGCGCTCCATTAAGTGCCTGTGAGTTAAACGTGTATGACCAATATATAACCTTGCCAGAGCCGTTTTCCTGCCGGTTATAGTGGTAGGAGGAAGGCCACAAGGACACATTACTCTTTAGAGTATGCAGTGTGCCTCTGTAACCCTTTCCACCACCACCCACAGGATGGGTATGGGGTGCATAATCAAGAAAAATTGAAATTGCCCTTTAAGAACGTAACGATGAACTCAGCCAGTCCTTGTCCAGCATATTTAATAACTTACACAGTAGTCTTAACAAAGAGGTGGAAGAGTTGCAAATGTGGTGCCAATTTGTAAGATGGCTAAATCACTTGCATTAAATATGCTTTAGACCTATCAAAAGGATTGTGTAGCAGAGATTTCATGAGGAGCTGGTGGTTATGAGCGAAGTACAAGAGGCTGGTGATGCACAAACCAATATCCTCCCCAAAGGTGACAGTGTAGGAATACACACAGTACACAACACATTATAGCCTAACAAGGGCATAAGGCAAATGGAACAGACAATAAGGGCAAGATGGCCCTCAAATTTATCACACTATGAATTTGAGAGACTCCATATGATGCAGTCAAATATACGTTTCATGGTTAATTTTTGTTAGGGGGGGGGGGAGGGTTTCCCCACCATAGCCACCTTTTCTAAAGTTTCTGGAACAAATAAGTTACCAATGCATAAAGATTAAATGGTTATAACTATCCTTGCAACAGAAACCCAAATTACTAGGATGCTAAAATAGCTTCATAACAATGAGGTTTATTTCTATTTCAAGAAGATTGTTAGTTCAAAAACAAAAAAATTTGTCTGTGGAAATTTAATGTTTAAATTTAGTACGTATACAAACATTATATAAAAGGTTAAATAAAACTTTAATTTGATAAACCATGTATTTGTGTTGAAATACCAGGTCCCCAGCAATACCCCTTAGGGATACAAGGTAACAATCTCACGCGCCAGACAGGGCAGCACACGGGCACGAAATTTAAGTTATAGCACTGGTGTGATATGACCATTGAACTGTTGACATTCAACATCAATGGCTAAGAACTAAACCAACGATTAGATTGTTGTACAAATAATGAAGGGCTACATCTTCTGTACAATTACCCTACATCCTCAAACAACCAAACAACATCCTTCCTGCCAACACCACCACTAATAAATGTACAAGTATAGTCATGTTGCTATAATTCACCAGAAAGAAGTCTTGTACAATCTTAGAAGAGTTGTGGCAGAGATGTGTCATGGTTGAAATTAACAACTAAAAATGTTCAGGTTTGCAGCACCATAAAAAAACTGATGATCCATAACCTCTCATGTGCAGAGGGAAGCAAGCACCAAACGCCATCCCAATACCCCTCTTACAATGTGTCCAGGTTAAACAAGATACCACGTAATGCCACCCGCCCCTAGGACAACCACAAACTGCCACACTGTGTTCTTGGCTCCTTGCACCATACAAAATAGTAACAGTAATCTTGGTCTACGGGGTTTATTACCACAGTACTGGATATGCTGACGCAAGGCATCAGAAGACAAAGCAAGCCCACCCGGAATGGACTGGAAACTTTAAAAGTATCCTTAATGGCCTACTGGAATTGTCTTCCGCTTGTCATACAAAATTAATCGGTAAATTATGTACCACTGCTGCTGCCATATATAAAAAAAGCACAATTTGTATTGAATATCTAACTCTCAGTAATTCTGTATGCATAACGTCAAGATAATCCATGAATGTGAAAGCTAGAACATAACCTTAACCATATTGTTAGTTTTTTCAATGGTACATTACTTAGCTGTCCTTATGAAGAGAAAATAAAACCCTTATAAAAAGGGCAATTATCACTGGAATGAGCTTTGTAACAAAGTATAGCAGTTGAACCAAAGAATGCTCCTGCTGCATAGTAACAAAGTCTTCAAAATAAAATAAAATAAAAACTCAAAAAAAGAACCTAAGGAATAATAACAAAGTCTAAATCAATGCTTGGCAAATGCCCCCTACCCCCTGCAGTAATGAAACCAAAAGAAAGAGGTGCACCCATGACACTTGGGGTGACCAGATCTGCCACCAAACCTCTTTCCCTACTGGTCATACTCATGGCATAAAATAATGTTTCAACAATGGTACTCTTCATGGCATATAAAAGTAAACAAATGTATCCTTAATGAAACAAACTGCCAATTGCAACATATGTTATGTGCTCGAGACTGTCCTGCAAGACTTCACCACCACTGGCAACATTGCACTTTAAAATGCCACATGAAATCTGTCATCTCACTTCAGTATTTATATCGTGCAAATATATACATATACTTGTATATGTATATATATACATATACATGTATATATACATATATATTTACAGATAAAATCTAAGTAGTGGGTAACCTACACAAGTTCAATCTTAGAGAAACATGCTGGGAATTGAACTTTTGCACAACCCAAAACGAGCTTCTACTGGTAACAGTCTCCAATAACTGCCCGTCATTACCCTTAAAAAATTTACTTTAGGAATATAGTGCTATTACCCATAAACAGCACAGAAATACAAAATTATACTAATATTGCAGCTCAAAAGGTTTACCCACATGTGGTCCCAACATGAAACAATCTGCCATGAAGCAACAATTTCAATTTCTCTTCCTACAAAAGAAGCTTAGTACAAAATACAGTTAAATTGAAAGATCTTCATGGCAGAAGTCATTACAGTGCTAGTGGACACACCGACACCATGGCTAAGAATGGACGTGAGCCAATGTCGGTGAAATTCTTGCAGGTCAAGGCTGCTTGCTTGCCCCCAATCTGACTTGTCACTGCGTGGCACCAGCACCCTGCAGAAAGCAAAACAACAAAATTAATTACAGTTCCTATAACCTACCTCATTCATGTTCTAAAAAGTATTTATATTGTCTTGTCTCAAGTTTCTAACAACTAAAATCTATGCTATAAACATATTATCCTGCATAGCATAAATTTTTCATCAATGCCCAGTATGTCAACCAACAACTTAAGTGTGTATATATACTGTACAACATGGATGAACAGGCTCTACATAACAGATAAAAATAAGCAATAATATTAACAGCAGTGTCTATGTGGCTGATTCTTTAATAAAATGAAAGGTGACAATTTTAGGAATTAGGTCAAATCGCACCTTTTACAACTTGCTCCTACCATTCAGTCATGGTTTTCCATACTACCTGCATGTGGCAGATAAACTAGGCATTTTCTTTTTTTTTTGGTTAGGCACAATCGGCCAAGCACCCTTATAGTCATTCAGCATTCAAGTTAGGATAAGTTAGTTTATTATGGATATTTTTGGTTTGGAGTAAGCAGGAAATGGGTCGACAACCTAAAAATGCTGTTCTGTTGAGTATTATTTACATAATGAATATCCAACATTAGCTAACTTACTGTGCAACAATATACAATGAGCCAATGATGTTTACTTTTCAGAACCTTTTATTATCAATATATTGTTTAAACACTTGTGAAAAGGGAGAAGGGAGGGAGTGTTAGGATTTGTAACACAGCATCAGTAATATATTTGTAGCAAAGTAAAATTAGCAACAAGAAGGAAGATAAGGAGGAGGAAACAAATATTGTGTCATAAACAAAACAATTGCCATCATTGAAAGAAAAAATACCTTGCATTTTTGTTCATCGATCACCGATTTTCCTTATATAGATGTTAATACTTAAAACTACTATTTTGTTAAATGCACATAACTGCACCAATGTCAATGCATGCTGACAATAACCTTGAAGTCATATTTTAATATATTTGTCAACAAAAACAAAGCATGTATAGTGCAAACTCAAGCTTCTGTAATAGAGGTCTTGTTAACCTATTTTCTTGTGTTTGTGGACCAAGTAAGAAATCACCTATTGGGATTAAGTATCAAAAGTAGCATTAAATCAGTAGTTAAAGAGCATTCTGTTACAGAATATTTGAGAGTTCATAGATATAACTTAAGACGCTACTATGTGAGCAGAAAAATAAATAATCGATGTCAAACGAGTCATTCACCGAGGCTTTTATCAAGGGACGCATGACAGTGTGAAGCAAACATTACTTGCTCGGATTGAACACCTTTAAGAGAATGGAGTAGATATACAGTAATTGGTAACCTCCATTAAACCTACCAAACTTATCAGCACCAGGTCAATTATTACCATCTATGGCAAAGCTTTACTTTCCCAAGACGGTAAATTAACTATGTGAATTGTCAAAATGGAATTCACACCCTAGCATATCAGTCTGTCATGGCCTCTTACCAAGATGTCTCTCACGTGTACACCATTTGCCCACCACCTTGGTCCTCACTCTTACACTTTATCAATTAACACAGTCAATGCCATCTTATATGCCTAAAGACCATACCATCAACATTCTGTTCTCAGGGAGTCTTAATTCCTGTCCCATTTACAAGCACAACAATGTTAATGCAATACCATGAAATAAATAATACAACAATAATTTGCTGCACAAGACTATCAGTTTATATAGAATTATTTATGCCCCTATAAACAAACTTAAAATCAAACCATTACAATATTGTGATAAGTAAGTAATTATCAAAAAGAAGGCACCAAACCGGGAAAGCTATGTAACAATATTGTGATAAAAATTATCTACTGTACTTGGAAAAAACCATTTTGGGCACAATAGCCGACTTCATTATTGATCATTTAAACTTTTTTTCTAATAGGCGAATGTTAAGAAAGGCAACATTTATACTTTACTTACAAATACTAAAATCTTTTTTTTTTCAATTTTCACATATACATCCCCATGCATTTTACACAAGCAATTGTGAGGATGTTTTCTAATAAGAGAATTACAACCTCCTACCTTCACAAGCTAGGTATCCAAATGGATGAGGACTTCGTCAAACTTTACATATTGCTGTTTTAGTCTCATCAGAAATGTTTCCAATATGTTATGACGGAGTTACACATTAGGGGAAAAAAAATTAAAAAAAAGAAAGACAAACAAACCAGCATGCAAAGGATTACTAAAAGATGAAAAAATGTCATCACAAACCCAGGTCAACAAACAGGAATAGCAGTACAAACTCAAAGCCACACAATGGTGTGATGCAAGTGCATGTTCTCTACTAACCAATACACTAAACTGAATACTGGTAAATGCCACAAACACACTGCCCCAAACTTTACAAAATTATATAAATTCATAATACATGCTTCAGTTAAAACTAAGCATATAGTTCATTAATTATTCAATTACACACCCCTTTAAAATTACCATATACTAATAACGCTATAAAATTGTCTAATATCAAAGCAAAAGCTAAATACAGTGATGCCTTCACCTGTGACTAATCACTATAGTATTGATTTACCAGAATACCTCCTTTGTGCTCATTAAATATCAATGTCACACTTAAGAACAAAGCAGTGTAAAAATGAACACACTGGTATCCATGAAAATCAATGGTAATCATGAGCAAAATCACAGGAAAATGAAGGTACTAGGCATGTGCGTGACGTGCATCAGTCGGCCTGCCAACCAAGGACAACCAAGGTTACAACACCAATGCAACTGAGGAACAATGGAAATACCTTAAGGGTCAGTGCTTTTGCCAATTAGTTTTCCAAAAAATCCCTGAAATAAGAAAATGGGGTTAACAGTTTGCAAAGAGGCAAATAAAATGAGTGGGCACCATCATTAACGAGCTATTAACAAGCGAATCGTTAGTCAAGACACACGGGGTCATGCAACACTTACGCACTAGAAAGCTAATCCACATCTAACAGGAAGAAATATAAAAATCAGAACATAACTACCCGGTAACCAAAACCTACACATCTTTTCCCAATGTGCTAAAATATTCATTTGCAAGCACTTTAAACATTCTAAAATATTTGCTGTACTAAATTTGCAAATGCTCCAAGATAAAGAGGTACAAAGTAATTGTATCTTAATTTAAGATGTTATTCGGCCATTAATTCCTTTAACTTCAGGCGCCTGTAAAAACTTGAGCACACATTAAATTAGAGAACAACTGTGAGTATCTGAAAACACGTGCTTATCACTAGTTTAAAATTTTCTTATTTCAAATATTTCATTATTTTGCAAATAAATATCTTACACTTTAAAGAATATTAAACTCAGTCCCACCATATTGTCTCTGGTTGCAGGCAAATTTCAGTAAGTACAGTATTCTGAACACTACCTTGGGGGAACATCAACATATTGTTGAAAGTGAGAAACGAGTATCAAGCTTCATTTTAAATTAGCACTGAGAAATGAAGCATTGACGGAAAAGCAGCAGGTATAAAAGCACCCCCTCCTCCCCCCAAAAAAGTGGGATAAAATATTTTATCTCCAGGCAGTGTCATAAGCATTTTCTAGGTAAAAAAAATGGATACTATAGAGCTCTTTGAAGCAAAAGCTGCACAAATTTAGCCCATGTCCATTAAGATATCAGTCAAGACCTGTGTAAGTCAACTTGAGAAGGGAAGAGGTGGGGGTAGCAATGTTCTCAGCCACACACAAGATGTACATTAAAAACATTTGCAGACATCTCATCAGTGCAATTGGGCAAAACATCTAAGGTCCTCCGAGTACTTAGTTTCCTAATGGGAAGACACTTCAAGACAGTCCTCGGGGACTGTTGATGTTTCCCAAAATAGTTAAAAGATATGCAACAAAATCTGCAAAACACAAAGGGAGATGATTTAGGATCTTAGTGAATACAGACTGGGTTCTCAGCCATAGATTTCCAGTGAGATAAGACATATTGGAGTTCAGGAAGAGTGAAGAGATTGTTATCGAGGAGATGAAGGAGTGCGCCAAGTCCATGGGGCTTACAAGTGGGAGAAAGACAAGTACTGGAGCTAATGGCTGAAAAATGCAAACCCAGTTCGTTCATGACCAGCACAAGATCTGTAACAACAGAACCAAGAAAAAAAAAAGGAATAAATGTTTGGAACAAATTTATCCATAATCATATGATTCTCTTCCAGACACAAAGAAGGGTGCCTAACAGTAATTGGTGGAAAATCATCCACCGTTATGTAAGATATTAAAGCATATCCAAGATTATATCCATAGATGACATACAAAGAGACCTCATGGTTGATATGACTATATTTAAATCAGAACCCAAGTGGTTTATGGCTATATACTGTATAGAACATAACCATGTGGCTGCCTCCAACAATAACAAAAATTGCAATCAAAGCAGCTGTCAACGTCACAATCTAAGAAAGTCTGTGCGTTTGAAAATAATTTATAAACGTTATCTAACCAAGATAATATAATCCCTATAGGGTTGTTGATAGAGGAACACTAGAAATAATCACAAAATTAAGAATAGCAAGAAAAAAAAAGTTTCTAAATCTGTCTAGGCAGCTGAATCCAGCTACCTGGTACATGGACAAGGAGTAGATGACACTAGACAGATTATAAACATTACCTCGTGAGGGCATATCTAGTGCTTCATGGAACTTTTAAGAGACTATATCACTGTACAGGATTTAAGACTAACGTAACTACTAGTGCCTCATTACTGATATTGGGCAAGTCTTCATGCTACAAGACTTGAGCAACCCAGACATCATTAACAACTCCATTATGCAGAAAAGGTGGTTTGTGGTAGCTTTGACTGGATCCGTATTGTTACACTTTTTGACTTAGCCTATAACAAAGTTTCCGTTATACCATGGGCTTGTTGAGCTCAACTAAGTCAGTTTCAATAAGTCAAAGAATAATTGTAGTTAGTAAAGATCAAAATCTTGTTAAAAACAAACACTGACACTAATTAATCATTGATAATAAATTTATGACCATATACCAGGGTAGTTATAAATAAACTTGGCTAGATCTATAACAAGAGTGCCAGTAGCTTTCGCTTCACTGATTTGTATCAATTTTCACCAAACATTGCTAATGTAGGATTACATACCAGGACTGTTCCTGAACAAAGAGCCTGGATGTGCCACCCCATTTAATTTTATTTTTGTATTTACAAAAATTATTTAATGTTTAAATAAGAGTAAATTCTCACAGATGTAGATTTCCAAGCCTCACATTTCGATGTACAAATGACCCTATGGGCATTCGCACTCGCATTCCAAAACAGAATTAAATATTTAGGCCTTTGCTGGCATCAATACTTTTACCAGGAGGCATTCTTACAGCGTACATTCCAAGCACAATCAGGATTCCACCTAGAAACAAACACTTCTGTATGCCATAGGAACCATAGCGAGGAAGAGAACAGATGGCAACATCGAATAAGGGGTAATGAAAAAGAAGGACGGGGCAGATCACGAGAAGTGCAGCAGCAGCAGCATCACGAGAAGAGCAGCAGCAGCCCAGCCACGGTTCAGTGTATCTATGAATCACAAAACAGGACCTCAGTGCTCCTTTAGAGTAAGAACACGTGCAAGTACTTCACATTCGGGATTCAGTGACCAGGATTCTGATAATAGCAGTGTTTGGCTCAAGTTAATGATGCGAGTAGTAGTGACGAGCGTTTGTGGCTATGCTGTACGGTACTGTGATCAATGGTTATGCACATTAATCACACTTACCAGAACTGCTTAGTGGTTTGCAATGGTGCATCAATATGTAGATAATTATATACAACATGTGTAGCGCGATAATAGCAAAAACGTATTCTCCAAAAAAAATACAATAGTGTGAACACATAAGTGACATGAATGTATTTCTGCATATCTATGTTCTGCATGTTTTATTATACTGTACTGTGTAAATTTATCAAATTACACACTTACATAATAATAATAATAATAATAATAAAAAAACAGCGTTGAATGTAATGAAACGCCATTTTCTGGGTGAGTCCCGGAGGCTTCCCGGAGCTATCCCAGGCTGGTATGCTAATGTTAGACTTTGGCATCAGTCATGTGTATGGAGTTCTTAGGCCTACCGGGGACCACGCCCAGAACCGGGCCCCCTCAGAGAGGCAAGGGGAGCAATGGCCTATAGAAGCCCCCGTGTAGTTGGAAGCATTCTATGTCTGCCATCGACCGGAACAGGCACCCAGAAAGGTAAGCGCCCCAAAACAAACCCCTATTCTGGTTAAAATTGCTACCAAAAACCGAACTAGTGGATAGAACTCCCCAACCGAAAACAAGCAAACTAGTGTGACGTCACACACCGCCGCGCCGCTGTCTGCGCAGCTCCCCCCTCCCCGGGAGGGGGAAGGGGGAGCCCCAGACCTCCCGCGCCGGCTACCCACACCTCAGTTCTTGAGGCTGGATGTCAAAAACACGAAAAACCGCCGACCGGAGGGAGGGAGGGATGCCGGGGAGCCTCTGGGACTCGCCCAGAAAATGGCGTTTCATTACATTCAACGCTGGTTTTCTGGGGGGAGCCCCGTCGGCTCCCCAACTACCCACAGACAGAAAAAAGAGGGACTTACCCGGGAGGCGGTCGTCGCTCACCCCTCAACTCGAAGCAGAGACAACTGGCTGCAACCGCCGACCCAAAGCAACACAGGCCCGACGAGGCCCAGGGACATTCACAAGGTAACGAGCAGCCAGGACCCTGTTCGACCGCCAAAATCCCCGCGCCCGAATATCAGACCAAGACATATTCCCAAAGACGGCAGCAAGAGCCGCGAACTTACGAACGTCATGGGCACAGGGATAGACCGCAGGCTGGCTGGACCTAATAACCCTGCGGACGACCTGAGAGACCCGAACCCGCGAACAGGGAAGAAGGGAAACCGGATCAACCCACAGCGCGTCCCCGGACACAGAAGCTGTGGCGCGCAAATAACGGCGAAGCGCCGCAACCGGACACAAAACATGATGCACCCCCGGCCTGACCAACCAAGCATCAACCACCCATGGACCCCTCCGGAACGCAGCAGTCTCATTCTTCGCCAGAAAAGAAGGAGACGGCTGCAAACGAACAAAACAATCACCACGACCAAAAGAGCAGAAACCCTCAGACGCTTCCTCAAGAACTGAGGTGTGGGTAGCCGGCGCGGGGGGTCTGGGGCTCCCCCTTCCCCCTCCCGGGGAGGGGGGAGCTGCGCAGACAGCGGCGCGGCGGTGTGTGACGTCACACTAGTTTGCTTGTTTTCGGTTGGGGAGTTCTATCCACTAGTTCGGTTTTTGGTAGCAATTTTAACCAGAATAGGGGTTTGTTTTGGAGCGCTTACCTTTCTGGGTGCCTGTTCCGGTCGATGGCAGACATAGAATGCTTCCAACTACACGGGGGCTTCTATAGGCCATTGCTCCCCTTGCCTCTCTGATGGGGCCCGGTTCTGGCCGTGGTCCCCGGTAGGCCTAAGAACTCCATACACATGACTGATGCCAAAGTCTGACATTAGCATATCAGCCTGGGATGGCTGCGGGGAGCCGACGGGGCTCCCCCCAGAAAAATCGGTAACACTAAAATATATTAGTCTAAATTTATTTGCAGCAACTCCCATCGCATGCCTGGCCAGGACAACCGCCTCCGGGCGTCTCATCCAAAAACGCTCATGTAACTGGATGTCATTCCAAGATTTTCTCTCTCCACAACCAAAGCTACATACAGAAATAAGCTAATTTTATAACAAAATACTGTAACACTAAAATAGATGACAGGTGACACCAAAGAAGCCAATCGTGCAGTCAACTTACTTTGGTGTCAAACTTATTAAATTTGTTATAAAATGAGGTTATTTCCATGTAAAATTATGAGTATTAATGTTATACACTCAGTGCTAATATTAAGAAATTTTTTAATTTCTTATAAATTTACAGAATTCAACATTTTTTGGGACAGTAAGTAAATTTTAAGGGTAATTTTAATAGTACAGGTACCGACTCGTTAAGAGAACCGGAAAGTGGCATTATTTCTCTAATAGCTCATTACATTCAGATGAAGAACTAGTTCATGAAGAGCAATGTTTACTACATCCTTAGCACCCCAAACAAGTTCCACCACCTACCTTAGGAAAAAAGCATACTTGAACAAGTTTTCAAGATCTTGTATGGAGAAACACCTTGATGCTTGGTTAGTGCCAAAGTCATCTTCACTGCTAATATCCACATAATATTATGTTGCATTATGTTTAGAGTACCTAGTGGAGTTTTAAACTATTATGTATTTATGTACTTTTTTTGTAGGGGTGGGGGTGTTTTGGGTGGGAGAGGAGAATCAGGAGGATTGACCAAATGTTTGAGCATTATATTTCTGAAAGTGACAAACTGAACTGATCAAACTGGGAAATGTTGAGTGTAACCATGTCTTATGAAACTAGTAGACATCAAGGTGGAAACACAGAAATAGCATATCATTTTTTGTTCCGGCATAAAAATGTATTCTTCTCTGTTGATACCTCTTTTTTTTTAATTAACACACATTGGCATGTGCTGATTGTAAGTAAAAAAATCTATTTGGGCGCCATACCTCGGCTAAAGTCATCTAGTAAAATTTGAAACACCAACGGTCATATTTCAGCATGATGGGACTTGCTGTTCTAAACACGGTTGCTGAGGAACACACTTCATGCCCATACCAAACTACTACTACATCATGGCTATGTGTAGCCATAGAAGAATGAGATTACGCACCCAATGTGCCATGGGCCAACACTTAAAAGTTTGGAAAACTTATGTATGCAGCATTGTGCAACTCAAGATAAGAAACCCTTATGAATCTCTAATCAAAGACCAGTATAAAGAAAAATACCTTTTATCCTTGGACGTTATTCTGTGCCCATTTAGAACAGGTTTGAGTGGACTAGATGACTGAGAAAAGTGTATGGCCAGTCTTTGCAGGAGCAACAGAATAGAATGAGGCACCACAAGGCTGAGTACCTCTGAGAAACGAAGCAGAAAAAAGACTAAACCACACACCAGAAGATTAGGAAATGACGACGTTTTGGTCCATCCGGGACCATTATCAAGTCGAAACAGAAAGAATGAGGAAGACAGCAGATAATGCAAATACTTTACATGAACTGCTCAACAGCTACATCAAGAGGAAGGAAACACTATGAAACATGATTAAACCGAATCCAACACATTTATTAAATGACAGGGAAGAGTGTGAACAAATCTGCAGGAGATTCCAAATTTTCATAATAGAGCAGGGCTGGAGGACAGATTATCCAAGATAAAGTAAGGAGGTACCTGTAAGAGCTGAATATGACAGGCTGTGGGGACAAATCTTGGTATGAACACTGAATTCAAAGATCAATGTAAGCTGCTGTTATGATGTATAGAATTTAATTAGAAATAGAATTAGAAATTTGGAGGGAAGCCAATGTAGTACCAATATACAAAAAGAAAGATAGGATGCACTTTAATACCAGGCAAGGTAATGGCCAAGACCATAAGAAGGAAGCTATTAGAACATTTGGAGAGGAGAGACTTCAAAATGGGAAGTCCAGTCTCAGAAATCTCAGAGTTCTTCGACTGGAATACAGACAAATTTGACTCCAAAAGACTCTTCAATGCAGTACCCAAATACAACTGTTAGCAAGTTGTAGAAATCAACACACAGTGGAGAGATTTCAGAGTAGTGAGATATTGCCAATCCACAGGGCTTGGCAAGTTCCTATAAATGTTATTAAACGAGTCAAAACTAACATGTTTACATAAAACTTGCATAACCATGTCAGTTTGTTCTCTACCAATTGCTTCTGAAGGTCTGCTAATCTTTTATACAAGCCATATTTATAATTATGAAAACATAGAAATGCAAGTAATATGTTTGATACAAATGCAAAAGACCAGTTACTATGACCATTAGCTACCTTGAAGAAAATCTTGATATGGGTCAAAAAATGTAATACTCCAAGTGTAATATGAGACTTAGGAATCTGTGTATAGTGTACTTAAATAAGTGTTCATTCAATGATTTTGCTGCCAAGCTGCAAGTATGCATAGTATTTTCTTGACATTCATTCAGTTCAACCTCTAAGGGTGACATTGTTCTACATCTATGGCAGACTGTGTTTAATCTTGTAAGTTGCTTACCTTCTTTTTCTTTTTGGCCTTTTTAGCTGATGCCCCTGACTGAACCTGAGGTGTGTTAGTATCTGTGACTGAAGCAGAGGAAGCAGACATCAGACTGGCGGTGTCGGCCCTCGAAGTGTTGTCCTGGTAGCATCAGTCAGCAAGGTAAGGAGGGGAAAAGCATGCTTTGTTAAGACACCCTTAGCAACATCTACACTCCCACTGGCCTTTAAAAACTTCATTTACACCATGATCACTACACCACTCCCACACCTGTCATGCAACAGACCATAGATATAAAGGTTATACTTCTTGACCTTTAGGGGTCACTCAAAATTTTAAATATGTACACAATAAATGTATGTGCACAATTCAACTTTAAAATTGACCTATTTACATCTATTTCCTGTTGACATGAAGGCTGTGCTCAAGCTCTGCTGGTGACACAAAACCGGTTAGTAAATACTCAAATTGTTTAGCACCAGTAAACATGCAATGTATTTTAAGGTGCAGGAGAGCATTAAGCCACATGAAGCTACATAAAACTTCATTCTGAAGTGCAACTACTATATTTTAGAAAATAGCAATCAATTATTGTTAGGCAGTTATCGATACAGCATATTAAAAGCTTATGCAACATTCAAATAAGCCCTGCATTAATAATATTAGCACTGCTTGCTGCAAAAATTTAAAATTCTGGCTTCAGGTATGAAACAGGTGAAGACTGAACACCTGTAACAACATGTCAAGTGCCCAATGCAAGTGTGACAGCAGCCAAAGGAAAAACAAGCCAGGATTACAGAAGGATTACATCTTGGTACTTATCACGAGCACGTCTACCTCAACCTCGTTAAATATTTACAACTGTGTTGCAGATTGTGCCTGTCAGTTTTGTGGGACATGGGACATTTTCATAACATTAATGGCCAAATATTGAGGTACTCACCTCCTGACATTGCTCCTCATTAGCTGGGCCATTAGTGCTAGCAGTCTGTGGAAGAAATCAAAACATTATCCAAATGGTTAAAAGACTCATAATTACTGAACCTATCAACTTAAAAGTTAAACAGTAATGAAAATGCTGCTCAAAACAGATTTCCTTCATTCAACTGTAAAGACCTTGTTTGCATAATGCAATCTTGTATAATTTACTCAACCTACCATGCGATCTGTTTAAAAATATCAAACAATATATGTCCACGTAAATATACAGTAAAATACTGCAAGGTAGCCATGAATGTGTGTGAAGACCGTTTGTAACCAGGAAAAGACCATTTGTGTGAAAATACTATACTTTAAGAAGTAATTACAGAAATGTGGAGTCAGTATGGCTATATATCAATATGTAGTTCTCAATCAAAATTACCTATATATAATGCAAGACAGTTGCAAAGTGTAGAAAGTGTGTTTAAGATGTGAGTATGGGCATGTTTACAATAAGTAGTAGAAAAAGTCTCCTGTAAACAAAAAGAAAAATTGGTACCATAAACAAAAGGAAACAATCAAGTTTAAACAAGAAGCCTTCAGACCTAATTGGAAGACAGAAGCCAAGAATTGCTAAGACCAGCCTGACACTAAAGAACTAGATCTCTGATCAGTGTTGGAGAGTTGAGAGGGTAAGGGAAGGGGAAACTACCATGAGTGACAGATGAGCATAAAACCGAGTGGGTGAGTGGCTGGGCAGAGTCAAGTGTTAACCTGTATGGATGCCAGTACTCTGTCTTAATAAGGTACATACATACAAATATTTAACCATATTATTATACAAGATTTGAAGTTTAAAAGGTTAGCAACTATAAGATAGCAATAAAGAAACTGTGTTGGACAACTTTTCCCCTTTAACCATTAATATATTTTCTTGTGTCATTCTCCTTAAACATAATTGTTCAAAATTTATACAAGGAAATAAGCGTGTCTATTAACATCATTCAAGTCTGTAAATGCAGACCCGATCGTAAATATTTCAGCTAACTCAAGGTCTTACTCGGTGACGCCTAAAATGTTTATACTGAACTAGGTTTTCTCAGCTTAGGGTGTAACTAAATTTGGTGTCAAAATGTTTGCAAATGAATTTAGCATAGATACAAAAAAAATGTTGATCATCAATTATACATGACTGCTAAATATACAATTGTTTATGAAAATGTTACATTTCAGCATAAAAATGGAAATGGTTGGTCTATAGAAAAAACTTCCATAGTTCTCCTGCAGATAATTTGCAAAGCACAGAAAGATATTCCCAAGCATGGCAACTATCACCTTAAGCCATAGGTGGTTGGCAGAAATTATTTTTGGAAAGCCCCCCCCCCCAAAAAAAAAGACACATAAGAAACTACACATTTAAGCATTATCGGAATGCTGAAGTGTTAAGTCTGGAAGAATTAATTTCCCTTCCCATTGCAAATTAAGAAATGTAAAAGTAATGGTTGTGAACCTCATTACAACAGAAACAGACTTCTCAACATTAATCCCAGTTTGGTTTAGAAGGGGTGAAAAGGAGAGGGCATATTGTGTAGCTACTGAGCATCATAACCAGCAACACACAAATACACCACAATGATGTATCTTATCCCAACCCATCCTCTCAAACAGTACATCACATTTTAGTGTGTATATCCCCCTAAAGCCAAAAACTGACTTACTAATAATAATAACTTCTCATTTTCTATTTGTGGGTCCTCTGTTAGGTTGGGGCAACTTAGTACCCCAGTTTAGTGACGCTGTGAATGCTCAAGAGGATGGGCTGCTTATCCAGATCAAATGGCTCTGTGGTCTTGCATTGACAAGGCAAGTTGGGTCAGATACTTTTTTTTTTTTTAACCATAATGTAATAAATTTTAGTGCACATTCTGAAACACATTGTAACCAATTTTTTACAAAATGGCCAAATTACAGTACAGTATTCTGGTTTGCCACATTATCAGGATACCTAATCCAGAAAATCAAAATGGAGCCCAACTATAATTTGTTCAGACTTGTGTTCAACTAAATTTCATAAAAGTGAAAACCCACTATGTTCAGACAAAAATATATTGTACAATTATTCCTCTACTGGTCTCCACAGCTAAGGTATTCTACACCAGGAAGGGAGGGAGGGAGAGAGAGAAATCGGGAGTCCTGAACAAAACATTTGATTATACCAAATTTACCTCGCCATGACAAATTCAAACCAAGTAATAATGCTTTCAGCAGAATAACCGAATCAATTTCCTGCAACAGAAGACTAGGTAGGTTTGAAAGTAGTCAATCAGATGTATCCGTAGATATGCATCTCTCAGGGTATAAAATGTTTTAAGGAGAGAACTGTGGAGGTTAAGAGGTGGGTATCAAGACTAGTTTAGGGTCATGAACCGAGCACAGGATAAAGCAGTGAAAAAGGCAGTGAAAGCAGTGAAAAGAAAATGTATGTGTATGTGTGAGGCTCAGAACAGCAATCAGGAGGCCTGGTCAGAGACTGGGCCACAGGGATACTAATTCTCAGAATCTTCAACAGTGAAGGTGTAGGGAGTGAAGGCATGGATGGCTATGCTAATTGTGGTGATAGTACAGTAATTATACAGTACATAATAATTGTGTACTTTTAGGAATCTCCCAATTTATGTACTCTTGACAAAGAAAACCGAGACTACATCCATCAACTTGGCCAAATATAAACTGCTACATTTATACAAGCAGCAGGTGAGAAGTGTTACATTATGGAACCAGCAGAAACCACATTACTGCACTAGCCTGGTACCCAGGAGGCACAATATAAGAGTAATGTTAATTCAATCACAAATCAACGTTACACTTGGATAATGTGCTCCCGTGCGTATGAGAGCCAGTGATGCCATACTACATGAGTATCAACAAAAAATATATCCATTTATTGGAGATGGCAATATTAAACATTTTCCCAACTATAATGGAACAAGAATGCGATGGCAGAATTTCTTTGTACGGGTTCTCAAATGCTACATAATAAAATCACTTAAATTTTCATAATACAGTATAGTATAATAAGCTCCATGGGTAATAAGCTTAGCCACTTTTAGACTACCAGCAGTACTGCCCTGTACTAAACTTCATACAAGCAACTAATTTTGGTACCATTTATAAATTCAAATTTTATATTCAATTACTTAACACTTCTTTTTATAACTGGAGAGCAAAGCGTTTATAAAATATACATTGATATAGATGAGGCAACCTTCATACTGCTAAGGCATCTACGGTGGAACTACAAAATCAATTTAACAGCAAAGAAATTTGAACAAAGATGGTGCAAACCTGCTTGAATGCATCCCGACGAGTGGAAGGTCAGAGTAACAAGACATTGTTCCGTTCATAAGAGTGGTTGCTATGGAAAGTTTCTCTGGTTCAAATGGTATAGTAAATGGGAGAAATGGGGAGGAAGGGGGACGTTCTTCCAGTGATTTTTGTATCAAAATGGGCACCAAAAAGTGCATTTGCACAATTGTGGCAAAATTTTATTGAAAATAATACAACCCATCCTCCTGTTTAGATAGTAATTTTTATAACTATGTCCACAATAGTACAAACATTTATGTACTACGCAATAAGTAGAACTTGAAAATCATTTTTTGGTTTGTCCACATTCAGTAGTACCAATTTCTACTTTCTAATTGTGTTGCACATCAGTATATGAACTTTGGTCCTCACCCTTCCAATAAGTACTACCAAAACAGGAGCATGGGCTGAATAATAAATATCAGTTGCAACATATTGGCTCATTAATGAAATGATACATTCAAGCAGGTTAACAATATACTGTACTGTACTTGACTTATGTTTGACAATGCTAGAATGAACTGCATCGAGCTAGAAAGTAACATACATCATGTCCACTTAAACAAAAAATTATCACTTGTTGCCACACATACACATGCAATAACCCACTCGATATGTACATGTGACTCTCCAACAAATGAAACAAATTACAAATTTGACAAAAAGAAACATCCTTCCTAAGACATCACATCACACTAGTCAGTTAACCTGTCTGCCAAATGTTTTATATTGAACCTTCTTAATGGTTTGTGTGTTAGGCCTGTTTACATTTCTAGAGAACTCAAACTCTCTGAGCTAAACTGAAAATAAAATGGAGATAAAAACTATTCTGTAATTCTACCATTTAAGAATAATTTGACTTACAAAATAGGTAGACATGTATACTGCATCTGTATTTTATGCAACAGCTCATACCATAAACATATACACACACAACCCTCTACATGACCTATGAGGGGTGATTGTCCCCAGTGTAATAATGCAATGCTATACATTACGTAGTGGATCATCGTGTCTATGTAAATCAAAAGCCTACATACACTAGCATAAAATACCAATTATTTTTATAACATTAAAATATAAAAAAAGTTATGTGAAAACTTTTTACAGTGGCTGGGAAGAACACACATTCCCCTCCCCCCCCCCCAAAATACAAGACTTACCAAATATGACGACTTGTCTCTAAATTTATCACTGTATGAGGTTCTTGTGTTTAAATGCCATGTTTTGTACATCAACATATCTAACAAGTGAGAGTATGCTTACAATTTGTATTGATAATGTGTACACATTTAAGTACAATATAAAAAAATATTTCACACATTCAGTTAAGTTTTTAAATTCTGAAGGAATTTTCAATCCTCGTACATTAATGAGACAGCACCCACAAACAAGTGAAACTTAAGCAAAGCTACCACCATAAACTACACCAACACTAAAAGCTGGCCCCTAGAGGTAAATACACAGAAGAGAGGAAATGCAAGCAATGGAGGTTTGAGGGAGAAAATAAAATACAATAAACACTTTAATTTGATGACTCTGCACAGAAACAAATCTGAACTAATGCAATCTACTACTAGACGCTAACAACATTCATATGCACTGACACCATATTTGAGATATAACACCAAAACCAGCATTTTGCATCCATACATGTCTGCACTATTACAACAATGGTTGATGTGGATGTCAAGAGGACCAGTGTGGCAGATGACCCAAGGAGCTCTAGGGCAACATGAAAACTGAAACCAGCAGCTCAATGGTCACCTGCTGTTCCATCGAGTTGTTGTTGTTGTTGATGGTGTTGTTGCTGTCGAGTCCCAACCAACCAGCCATGTAGCCCATTTTACTCACACGGCTAGCGGCCAGGGCTGCCTGCAACACCACACACCCACTAGTGTTAGTGCACCAACCCCTACTCACTTCTCCCTAATGAAAATGCTAGCAAGCACCCAAAACCCACTATAAAGCTTGCAAGATTATTTTCTACTTCTAATATTTGAGACGTAAGTATTGTACATTAATATTTACCTATTCCAAACCATATCCACTTTCACTATTATCAGGGGGTCATTTCTAATATTAATATTTAGAAAAATATTAATATATAACAGTACTGTAATTCTAATTTTTACTCCAATAAAAAGCTAGAGCTACCTATTTAAAACATGTGGCTCAGAACTCAACAGAGTAACCTACCCCATATGGCGAGTTTATTTACAGATGCCGGGGAGAGGACATCATTGTTTAGATGGTAGAGTTTATAATGAATGAGCTACACATACTGAGTTTTAATTTAGTAATTGGACGTTTCAATTTGAATATTATACATGTACAGTTTTTACATAGCTTCAAGCACTAAGACAAATCTACCCTATTACCATTAAGGTGATGATCCAATGACTAGATCTGTGGGTGAGTATGGTAAGTAACGTGTCTATGTCAGCCATGCAACACCACTAACCTCGGCGCAAACCAATTGGCAGCTTCTAAGCAAACAGTATGCAGCTTCTAAGCAAACAATACGCAGCTTCTACGCAAACAATATGCAGCTTCTAAGCAAACAATACGCAGCTTCTAAGCAAACAATACACAACATCTATCAAGCTAACAAAATCATTTACATGCATCGTCATATACAAAAATCTGCCAAGAAAGCTAAATAAAAGAACCAGCAAAGAAACAAAAGACAAATGGCTTAGGATGCCATCATGCAGCTTCCAAAAGGAATAGTAAAAACAAGTGCTCAGATTAAAGCTTTAGCAAAATACAAACTAGGCGTGTTATTGTACATCTCTCATCTTGCTTCTGATCATTACATCCATCTTACCTGTCAATTTTCACTGGTTTTGCTTTTACAGTACTGGTGGATGTCCGATCTTGACTCAATATATGGTGTCTACAATCACTAGCTAGCAAACTTTTGCATTCATTTTATATTTTTCAATATCAACAATAATTATGGCAAACCATTTAAATGAGTGATAAAATCATAATTTGACAAATGTGTTTTCTAGCTAGTGGCACCAGCTTCATGAACACCCCCATTTCCCAATGTGGGACTATCACGCAAGAAGCGTGCACCTCGTCTATCACCTACCTTAACAGCAGCTAGCTCCTTCTGCAATTGTTCGATAAGCTGCTCCTGCTGCCGGCTGGCATCCTGCCCCACACTGACCAGTGTTCGCAGCTTGTCATTGTTTGTCTTCAGCTCCAGCAAAGTTGCTTCATCACTACCACCCTGCACATAATGCTGAGGGTTGGTCTTGGAACATGTCAATTCACTTGCTGAGGGTATCAAACTTTATGCAACATACCCAAACCATCCAGAATTATATATCAATGGCTTATCCCAGGTTAATTTTCCATAATATTAGCTCTAACGGGATTGAAGTGTAGAATTTTTCTGACCTTTTCAATACAGTCGAATTAGCATTGATCTACGACACCCAAGTTCTACATAGTAACCTCGAAGGTGATGAGGATGACATTTTCCAACCACCCACAGGATGTGCTTGTAAACCCAGATATGTTATTCATGACAAAACTATAGTTACAGTTCTAAATGTAAATGATTTGCCAACATCTATCAGCCTTACTGCCATTCTCACCAAATAGATTGGAACAAGCAAGTCCATAGAAAAAATTGAAATACTATAATCCCATTATTTTTAACTCACGAGGAAACAACCCAAGTGGCAATGTTGCATAATGTTTAGCAACCAAACTCATTGATCCATTTTTTCCCTTCATTTCTCTACACTCTACCTTCATCCTCCAATTATCAACCTTATTAATCATGAACAACAAACTTTTTTATCATTATTCTGTTCTCCACTTCTTCTCTTCAGATATAAATTTTTTTAGTTAAGATGGTAATGTTGCAGCAAACCCATCATTTGTCACTAGTCAATAAGACTAAAATAATTCAAATAGCCATGGTTTTAAATATTCATTTTTAGAATCAAAATCTGAGGCAAAGTACACTTAACTGCCTTATAATTTGAACTTCTTCAGATGTCATTGCCAAAAATTAACCAAACATCCATTCAAGCACTATCAATGATACAAGCATATTCAACATTAAGCAAGTCAAACTACATGCAGTAATCACAATAAAATATTACTACAAATTCCCTGCTGTAGACACCAAGACGGACTCTGAAAAACATTGTCTATTAAGTACAGTCAAACATAAACCCAGCTTTATGAAGTGTGACACTGTAGTGTCTTTGTCCCGGTACTTCCCATCCCAGAACCTTAAGACGAGTACTGGCATCGCATGATGAAGTTAACTATTAACCCTCAAAATGCGGTCATCGTCACATGTTGTTGTTCTAGTGTAATGCGCCAATCACGTATCATAATGTGCATCAATATTTGAATAAGATTGATACCCACGTGGTTCTAATAGTTCAATGGTGTCTCGACAGTCATGGGAGATCACAAAATTTGCAGTCGGGCAGGCTTTAGCTCCTGGTCCCACCATCATATCAGCCAATCTAAACCCAGTACAGTCAGCCATGTGCTATCCAAACCCCTTGGGACTGAGACTGAATGGATAAGACGTTGCGTTCGGCTAAGTGGTTAGTCATCCTGAAAAGCTGTTTTGTTTGTACTTGCCAATATATGTTCTTATCTGCTTGTTATCAAAGCTCCATCAAATATAATCTTCAAGTTATTTAGATAGAAAAGATGGTGGTGGTGGATGATGATAGTGTTGGGTTCACAGAAGTGGAGATTAATGGTGATGGGGTAACCTTGGCAGACTGCCTTTTGTCATGTAGTCTAATGTACCCAGTGTCACGGCAGAGTTAACAGCTGAGCCATCTATTAGTCTATGAACACTGCTCATGTGGTGCTGGGTACAGTCACTGGGCAAACTTGTTTCATCGTTATCGCACATTTTTATTCAGACTACCTGCCCTACCAGTTATCCGAACAAGCCCCAATTGGATAACAGGCATTTGTGTGTGACAGGCATTCGTAAAGCATGTGGCTGACTATATTTACTTTGACATTCTTTTTACTTTTGCATAGATCCTTTAATTATATTTTGTATAAAAAAATTTGTAAAATATTTTTTGTTTAGTCCTGGCTCACATCACAATACTGTATTGATAAATGCCAGAAGAAGGGTAACTGAACGGGTAGACATACGATCCTCTGTATACTGTATTTTCCACTTTTGAATATAGATCTACTATTATATAAAAAACTGAGTAAGCAAGGCGAGTCAGTTTTTTTTATACATATACTGTATATGAAATAATAATAATAAAACCATGATTTAGCTATGCCTAAATATCCACTTAGGAAAATTTAACAAAAATTCAGAACACTTTTGTGTTTGAACACATTGTCAGGGAATACAGACAGAAGGTACGAGATTACATAACCCACTACACCGGAGCAGATAAAGATCCAGAAACAAAATATTGAACAATGAAAATGACATGAAGGTGGGATGATTAACTGGGCATTCCCTCATTCTTGGAATATATTACACACACACACTTATTCGTTACATTATTTTATACTACTGTATCAAGAATCCCACCAATTATGACGCTATCTAATTTATATAATCCTGAACTTGCATTAATATTATCTAATTCACTACTTTTTGTAACTATGCTGGCCAGATAAACATCTTGACGAGAGAATAAAAGAACCCAAGTATAGTACTGCACAAGGACGGGTCAAAGAGTCCAATGCATTGTTCGTTTACTAATATTGTAATCATTCAACTGACAGGACTAATTCATGCAAAAGTGTGGAGTGTAAATAAGGTACCGAAAGAATTATGATTAAATCTTCATTTATAAGAGGTAGTGAATTAGATAATATTAATACAAGTCTAGGATCATATAAATTAAATAGCTTTATAATTGGTAAGATTCGTAATAGGTATAAAATTATATAAAGAATAATTGGATATAATACATTCCAAGAATGAGGGAATACCCAGTTAATCATCCCACCTTCGTGTCAATTCCCCCTTATTCAATATTTTGTTAATGGGTCTTTATCTCCATAAAGTAAGGTAACTGGATCTTTATCTTCACGACTTTAGGTTTAGTAGGGTATATAATCCCTGTCTTCTGTTTGTATTCCTTGATAATGTGATCAAACATCAAGACATTCACAATTTGTTTCATTTTCCTAAGTGGATACTTAAACATATAAGTGCATGTGTATATACGTGTGTTTTGTGTATTTTATGTATACTGTACATGCGTGTGTGCACGCACACACACAATATTATATATATACTGTATATATTATATAATGTATGCATGTGTATATGTATATAAATGTGTATGTATGTATATATAATGTACAGTATGTGTATATATAACAATTTTGACCAGTCAGGTTGAGAATTTGGACAATACACACACTTTGAGGGTTTAGCATCAGTAATTTTACTAAAACCCAGTTGTTAGAAGATTTTACAATGTAACAATATAGATTTTATTAAATTTTTGCAACTTTCTTTTCAACAAGAATCTCAAGCCAATGGAAAATTCATCCACAAAGTTGGTGACATCAGTCAATGCAAATTATTTGCAACAGGATATAAATCCTTAACCTCCAAAACACCAGGCCTAACACCTACTTCAAATACAATAGGCCAATTCCCTTATAATTCAAGTCCAAAATCGCCTAAATGTACCAAGCTCAGTTCTCCTTCAAATTATAAATGTTTCAGCCACACGCCCAATCCTCAGTTCTACTTACTAAGCAACAAGATATTGGTCACATTTGGCAAAGTCTCTGGACTCACTTTGGTGGCTGTCTTGGAGAGCTGGTCCTGAGCAAGTTTCAGTTCTTCCAAAAGCGAGGACTTCTCCTTCTCTTCCTTCTGTAATTCCTGCTGTAGGACTTTAAGCTGAGCCTGCATCTGCAAGGAAAATATTTAACTATTAGTCACAAGGAAAGCGACTCTGCAATTAAATTTATCTAGTTGAAATGTGTGCAAAAAACCATATACATAATTCAAACATGAATTATGAAAGAAGCAAAAATAAAACCATGAGTGTTTATACAAGAAATGGTGAATGGAACATTTTGCAAAATGTTTTGGAGATATTGCATTTCTGGAAATCTGAAATAAATTTTACATATAACTTCTATGCTAGTCAATGGCAGCCAATGGACCACCAGGAAACAAATACTGAAGTAAATGCAAGTCCAAGCAAAGTGGGTTATATGAGTATTTGCATTCAAAAGATAGGCAATGCAACATACTAAACGAGTTAATCTGGAGAAGTAACAAATAACCTTTTTCCACATTAAATGTGTCTTGTACACATGATGTTACATCATTCAATGTTATGTAACCTCCCTTAATTAATTGGATAAAAATAAATTATTATATAGTAATATTTGTGAGGTGTAAGAGAGGGTTTAAAAGGTACCACAATTGTCCATTTACTGAACTTTATTCTACCACCAATAGCTAGTAGCATTCACAGCGTCCAGGGACTTGTTTCTTCCGTCATTGACCGCTAACCTTGTACATATATTAATCCTGTGACTGCAATAAGTCAATGTTGTGAGATGTCACCTTCATTATTCACTATACAATATACATCATGAGGGATCTTGAAGTAGGTCAAATGAATAATGTTAGATGGGTATAAACCTAGTGTATGGGTTTAATGTAGGTAATTGGAGACTATTTTGATGCATAGAGATGATGCAGTTCTTTAAGCAGAGTAAAGAATTAAGAACTACTTAGTTGAAAACTTTACTGAGGTGTGTGAGAAGACTTAAAAGTGAATGTGAAAAGTTAACAGTTAAACCAGTATAAATGAATAATCAGAAGCATGCATGGGGTTAGAAGAGTGCATACGTAGAGAATGAGAATGTCAGGAGACACGAGAATGCAGAGTCAAACGGCAAGATTGAGGGAAGAGTACTTCAAGGGTTTGGACATGTTGAACAAATTGATAAGTATTCGAGTAAAGTTAAGGGGCTGGAATGCCAGAAAGCAGGTGGTGGACATGGTAGCAAGTGTAGGAATTGTGAGTGGAAGTGGGTTATTAATTCATGAACAGCATTACTAATCTACATCAACACAACTAAGCAAGTTTCATGTTATACTTCAGTTAACTTTACATTTTTTGAAGATTCATTGATGTTAAAGTGTGTCCACATATAGGAGGAATAAATATTTTACAATAACATTTCCATCCAGTCTCACTGCAAGCAAAAGTAGTTAGTGCAAGGGTGCCTGTAAGCTTTAGTATGTGCTTGAAAACCATACAATAAGGAAATGTTTAATAATGGACACTGACTGCTATAACCTTATTCTTTACACATTACAACTAGGCAAGATTTTCCCGACAAGCAATGTATCAAAACATTATGTAGTCTTCTAGTCCTATAACATGTCCTTATGTACGGTATTAAAGCAGTCAAGCGTGAAAAACTAGACTAGGGTGGCTAGAATCACTTCAAATATCATTGAGCCCATTAGTGTCACAGCAATACTGTACTGTTATTATACTAATTATAAACTGCCACTAAACAATGTAACCTTGCTCGAACAAATTGTAATGGACTGGAAACCATGTCGTGTCAATAAAAAAAGCAGAGAAAAGTCTGGTGAAAATTATACTTTCTTTGGCAAGCTGTCTTACTAGACTAGCTCTATTTGGTGTAATTTTTTTTTTTTTTTTTTTTTTTTTTTTTTTTTTTTTTTTAATTCTGGTGAACCCTATATCCAGGTTAATTAGTACAGCCATGTGACTAAATAAATTATGAATAATAAAAATTTATCGTCAACTGAATTGATTTAAAATTAAATGGTTGCTTTATTTTAACTATGCAACCTACCGTGTGGAGGTTCTGGGGATCAAAGGCCCCATGACCCACCCTCTGACCAGGCTATCTTCAATGTCTCTCCCATGATTCCAGTTGCATTTTATAAGATTGTGCTTATTTAGGAAAATAATTAAATTTGAGCAGAGCAATATTAAAAAGAGATGCCATTCATACCCATCTTTTACCCACACTGTAGGCAAAATCCTAATCTGTACCCGTTATATTATGGATCCCTACCAACAGAATACACAAAGATTTTACCAGCATCTTCATTTTTGTCAATGCCAGTCCTTCCATATTTTTCCTAACTTTATTTTTTGTATGGAGAGCACCATAATCCCCCCTAACAGTGCAATTGAACCAAGCCTATGTAAGCAAGGTGTTATTCATACGGCTGAAGAAGATATTTGTTACAGGTAAGCATGACTAGGCCAATGACAAGGGCAACAAAACCCTAAGGAAGAGAAATCACATATTCACAACTTGAATAGGGAGAGATCACAGACAGTGACGACAATGCGATTGTTGATTTTGACAAAACTATGACGGTACAATCCACAGAATGCTTAAGAAGGGCTGATGAAAATGTGATTATGGATGATAATGTGACAGGTTCAGTGGAGAGAGATAACCCAAGGTATAATTTGCTAACAAGAGGCTCAAAATTGAGTAGTGTGTTACAAATGGTTGAGAGGAGTGCTGGTGGTGATGCTGGCCTAGTAGTTAAAAGTAAGCTAAACTTTTCCTGTTACTACAGTACCTAGATTTTTTTTTAGGCTTCCTGTGAAATACAGAAATTAGGAAGTTGCAGGTTTATATCACTTTAGGTTGGTCAAAGAAAATTACTAGGTAGTGATGAGAATGAGACATTTTAAACAGTTTAGAATGCTGTCAAGACTAATTGCAAGGGATAATTGTAATCTGAGGCAGGACACTTAAGCAAGACTTATGTAATTTGAAGGTCCCTCAAAACAGTCCTGCACCCTATGTTAGACCATTTTAACCATTAGTTATGCAGTTATAGCAAAATGGTTATTCCAGTCTATGCATAAAAAATAAAAATTTGAAAAATAATTTTTCATTATAGAATTATTAAGTTGTATGCAAAATATAAGAAAAACATGAAAATTAGTAAATAATATTCTTTTTACTGGGTGGAGGCACTGAAACGTGTGGTTACTATGTGGTCTAACGTCTGTCAACACGCGATGCCCAACTTTCCCGACACTGACGTATGCGAGACATTACCCGTGTTCTCCTTGGATATTTCTCTAATTGTTTATCAATTGTTTCTCTATAGAAAAATGTGCGTTGAATAAATTCATAACACACAGACACACAATGTTTCAATTAAGAGATTGGTTTACCTGGTATACTCCATTACAACCATTTAGAGCAGTGAAAAGAATATGAACATAATATGGCCCAATTGGCACCATATGGGAGGGAAGAGTATACGCTGAAAGCAAGGTGTAAGCCACTGTGCCGCCACAGATTATGGTAGGCTCCTAATACACCTAACACGTGATAGTGGTTCAATTGATGATTGGTTTATCTGGTATACCTCACTACAACCATATAGAGCAGTGAAAACCATATGAACATCATGGGCATACATAGCGTATAGTTATCAGGGAATTTTATACAATGACGACAACTGCATTAACATAAGTTATGTAACCATGAAATGATAGCAGGATTTTTTTCCATGTGTCAAGGTAAACTCCATTACATCCATACACCTATTATATCCTCATGTCCATCATACTTGTAAAACCCAGATAATAATGGTTTAAATCATCATATAACGACATCTGCATTACCCCGTGAATCATCATAGGATGGTAACTGTTGCCTAAGTATTAAAAGTTCTATAATAGTGTTAATTACTGTAGCAGTGTGTGTGTAATTACCTAAGGGTAGTTACAGGATGAGAGCTACGCTCGTGGTGTCCTGTCTTCCAAGTACTCTGTCGTATCATGTTTTAAAACTACTGACGGTTTTGGCCTCCACCACCTTCTCACTTGTTCCAACCATCTACTATTTTTTTTTGTGTGTAATATATTTATGCATGTATGCATGTTATCCAATTTTAGGAAAGAACAAATTGGCAGTAAATAGCAAACAAGTGAACATCGAGAACAGAAACCCTTAGTGAACCAAAACAGGTCCAGTTCCAATTACAGTTGTCTGTTAGAACAAGGTTACATTGTAAAATACGGTAATTATATCCCAAGATTTAGAATAAAATTAATGTGAAACAGCAAGCTTGTCTCCATGAGCCCAAAGATGGTAGTTTAACCAACCCTTATTGACAATGGCACCCTTTACTGTCCCAAATATACCTGAGTAACTACGAGGGGTAGAGACTTCTCTATGCAAGTTAACGCAAACTCCATCCCACAAATCTCTGCCGTTGCCTAGAAAAAGAGTGGAAAATCGTCTCTCAAACAGACTATGAGCATGAAAAATCCTATGGCCACCAGTACACTACTGTCCCAATACAAACATTCTCTAACACATTTCAAGCAAAATAATCTCAAAATAAAATTGTTACCTTTCGGCATCTTTCAGTACAGTAATTTTGTTTCCCTACAGTATTGAAATATCTTACTTTTTAAATGTACTTATTTATTTTCAAAACACTTAGCCATCGTATTCAATGACTAATTAACAATGACCTTGCTGGTTCTGATCAAGATTACCCAAGCACACACACACTTGCAGTATGTGTGTAAACCAATGCACACTTCTATAATGAATCAATAAATATTTAGTAAAACTTCAAGTTGAAATTTTAAAGCCACACATGTTTGGTTCAACAAAAGACATTTCACAATACAAGACAATATGGATAATACTAAACCCCACAAAGTCAATGGATTTTCAACCGACTCACTGTGATAATACTCCTGGATGATGAAATTAGCTCACCATGATTTCAATAAGGCAAGTTGAGGATAATGAGTGTTGAAAGGCTACATGCACTTGATCCACACTAAAACAAAAGCCAGTTAGAATAATGTGATTAGTGACAACTCTGGGTACTCACATCTTCTGACTTTTTAACCGTCTTTAAGGTATCTTCTAGTTGTTTCACCTCGAGTTTCAGGTTGGCTTTGTCTGCCGTCAGCTGCCGCACACTACTCTCTTTCTCGGAGAGACGCTCCTTCCACGCCACCTCCTCTGACTCTACCGAGGCTTGTAGTGATTTTAACAGATTTTCCTGCCAATACAAAATAAATTAGTATTATTTGTTACAAATATGCACAAAATATATTGGTAAAATAACCAAACACACTGAAGCAAAATGAAGCAGTCTTAAGACTTAACAAAGAATCAAGAGCATTTACTACAACATTAGGTTTTGTACAGCACAACCAAGTAGATAAACAATTTAAGCAGTAAAAATGAACATAACAAGAACAAAAGTCATGTCATATGAATTCAATGTTTTTATTTTTGGCACTTCGCCTTTTTCCCATCAATTCTGACCATAAAATACAAAGTAACCTAGACAATCCAGAGCACATTGCCAAGTCTTTATTACCAATTATTAATAATGTAAATAATTCATTAAAAACTGCACCATGAATTTGTCACATGCAACAGGTGAGCAGCGCAGGGGTATTTTTTGTGTTGCCTCATCTTGCCTTCCTATTCAATTATATAAAGAAATTACAAACCTAATATTTACATCCTCCTTGTAACTTTGATTACCATACTGTTTTGCACCCTGACTTTTGTCATTCATAAGTGAACACATCCAGGATTCAATGACAGATAAAAGTGGGTCATCCATATCAAGGAGGATGGGAAGAGTAAAGATAACATTCAGAAAAACACCACTCACTGTATCTGCCAAGACCTTCTGGTAGTGGGTGACCTTATCAGAGACTACACGCACTTCTTCCTCTAGTTCACTAATTCTTTGGCTGTCATCTACTGATGGTGAAGATGCTTCCTGGAGACCAGCAACCTAGAATAAAAATACAACACATGTGTACCAAGCACGCATACACCAAATACACTACAGTTCTGACAAGAAACAAGTGTGAAATTTTAATGTTAAAGATTGTCAATCAACATCCAATAAAAACAAGAACTCTACCATGAAAAATATATTTCCAACAGACTTTATTAAGTACAGTTTAATTATGCAGTCTTAAATCTATGGGTAGGAATTACCCCCGCTGCTTTGACTCGCATAGACAAGGCAGTCGATACTTCCTCAAACTTGGAGGTATGGATGACAAGTTTCCAACACACAAAATTCACAAATGATAAATTAGAATATAAACAATATTTGAGAAGTATAGAGAAAGCCTACCTGTGATCGAAGGTCAGCATTCTCTCTGGAAAGCTCCTCAACTTGTGATTTAAGGGCGGGATCCTGTACCTTCACTTCAACCTCTTTCTCCACAACCTGGATAACCATGATAAATGCACATTAACATAATTAATTATATTAAACACTTCCTAAACCATCGGTACCTGCCAAACACACACTGAAACTACGACGTTGGTACAACGTTCGAACAAGTTTTAACACCTAACCAGTTATAACAACTAATATAGCAAGTTGTAACAACGTTCTAATATGTCATAAAAGCGTTAAGCCAAGATGTAAAAACTTTATTACAAGTTATAACAAGCGGAAAATAGAGACAGTTTCGGTTTGTGTTTCCAGGGTAAAATACCAGCAATTAGTCTGTTCAGTCACGATAACAGCAAAACTCAAAGCACATGATCTATAACATTTGTCTCCTGGTTGTTCTCAGATCAATTACATTATGCACATTTATTACTCATTAAATATCAATTCCCTTTAACAAAAATTAACAATTAAAAAACTTGTCATTAGTGTATTCATGAAATGTATCTCGAGCTTGGGAATGTCTGATATTAGTGGTCATCTTGGTGGTTGCTTAATAAACATGTTCAATGTGCCATTATTTCATTATTATTGCAATTAGGATGTAGTTCTTTTGAAATAAATATATACACACACACACACACTTAGGTAATTACACACACACAGAGGGAGAGTGCGAGTGAATTGTTTTTGTCAAAGTGCTATAGTAATTGTAATGGGAGAATTGAATGGTTGAATTCATCAATTTTTTTTATCAAGAGTTGCACAGGTCAGTTGGGGTAGAGACCAAAATGAGATTCTCCTTCCTTTGAGGAGGAAACAGGTGACTATTTGATGAATGGATGATAGACTGGTGGGGAGGGAATAAACGAGTGAATTTGAAGGTTTGAGGAGAAAAACCCGGAAAAGATGAGCCAATATTATGAATATTTGACAACACTGAAATTGAGTGTGAACAGCACATAATCTAATGTAGACAAGGCTAGGCAGTAGCATTTTTTTTTTTTTAAGGAGTAAATGTTCAGTTTGACTATATTTAACAAATTATAGAGAACAACATATGGAGAAAATGCAAGATTGAACCAGTGAAGAGCAGAGGTGCCATAGTCACAATCGGAGAACACTGTATAAACATCAGAGGTCCGCGGTTGTTTAAGTCCTCCCAGCGACTATAAGATATATTGCCGGAACAACCGTGGACATCTTCAAGAGAAAAGTGGACTGTTTTCTAAGAGAAGTTCTGGATCAGCCAGGCTGTTGTGGGTACGTGGCCCTGCGGGCCGCTCCAAGCAACAGCCTGGTGGACCAAACTTTCACAAGTCGAGCCTGGCCTAGGGCCGGGCTTGGGGAGTAGAAGAACTCCCAGAACCCCATCAAGCAGGTATCACAAAACATGTCCTTGTGCACAAGTGAGTGAGTTTAACTGTGAATACTTAGCTAGTGTTGTGGCACGTCTTTATCCCTTCAGTTATATTGAGTGTATAACGTGGCGAATGAAAGCACGTTTTCTTTTTTTCTTTGGGCTGATGCCTCTCCATCCCATGAAAGTGAGAAATGGGTAATAATGTTCATATATAAAGCAAATAAGTTTTAAAATTATTCATATCCATAAATTCCCATTACAAGACTCTCGAGACCGTTATCATTTACCCTAAAAGGAAAAACTGACATTTCCAAACTGGTATGTGTACTCTTAATTAACAAGCACAACTTCCAGTCTTAACATTCACTCACACACACACAGCCCACCTTGACAATTTCCACAACCTTCTCTACAACCTCTGGTTCAGGCTGCTGAACAGTCTGGGTCGCAACCTGTAATGCTTTGCTCTCAAACTCGCTCAGGAATGCTCCCTGATCCTGAAAAGAAAGACATAAAAAAATCTTAGGAATTTCAGTACTATAAATCCAGTGATGTAGCCCTCCTTAAGTTATAATATGAATAAGTGCTACAAGACACCTCGTATTAAAGAGCTACCTGCATATAGTCAAGGTGAATTATCCCAGGGCTTGTGTAAATATTTTGAAACATTGTATTATCTATATCAAAAGCAAACTCTCAACACTGGAGTACTTCATCCCAGTGCACTGTACAAGGAAAAGAAACAATTTATTACAACAGAACCTTGAAACTAATTATTTATGAACATGGAACACTCACTACAACTCTGGGTTATACTGTATCTCGGCTCACACCTGACACCCAGCCTCTACCATGAAACTTATTAAAATTGCCTGCCTTGCACATACAAAAAATAAATTACTGTACATCAGTTGCTCTGGCTGTAGCTTCCTTATACCAATAATTTTAACTGTAAAACTTCCAACTCACAAGCCTTATACACAGCTTAACACTGGCAACTTAGTGTCACCTGCTACACAAATGTATATACAAAGTTACATGCTTCAAACATACAATGTAACAAATAATGTAAAATCTGAACATAAAATTTTCCAGTTCTCTGTTAACAACTTTTCCATTAATACTGTATATACAAAGTTGTGAGTGGTAATGAATGCCTGTTATCTGCCCTCAAGAGATTGGTCTACTAACCAGTGGTTTCCATTTTCACAAAAACTTTATTCTGACTTTAAATTTCACCATTTATTTTAATTTTGTTAAAAATCATTTGTCAAGTCCAATAAAATTGCCCGAGTCCATCACACAAATATGTAAAGACATTTACTCCATGCTCACAAGTTGCTTCATCTATGCTTCCTCCCACAAGTCAGTCAACAGCACCAACCAATCTTGATACACCTCTCCATGTTATAATTCACACTTCCATTTCATATCTTTCCATATTTTTGTTTTCGATTATCTATTCACATAATGTATGCTTCACATTGTCCATTTCCACTGTTCTAGTTCTTATTTGTCATGCACATGTCACACCTGCATCTATCTGTATATGAAGGAAGGCATTACCACTACTTCATGCAGCCCTCTAGGCACATCAATTTCATTCTTCATAAGAACGTTATGCATAGTGCCAGGTACTTTCCTTCCCCGACTCTACTCTCAACTTGGCTTGCACAAATTCCTAGTGTCAATCACACCTCTCGGATATTTAAACCGATCCGTCACCTCTGTACACACAAATTTATGCATCCATACTTCACACTGCACCACGCCATCACTTACATCCATACTTATTTTTAGCAGTCAACAAAGCCAACTGCTCTAACATAGTTAGCCTTCTCTGCTAGAACTTTACCATTTGTATATAGTAAATATGACATATACAGTAGTACTGTATCACATTCCATTTATTATTATTATTATATACTGTGAATGTGTGAATAAACATACTATTGACCCAGATATCGCACAGCTTGTGTACTCCTACAGTAACGTCAAACTAGTCACTCGACACATTATTAACACTCTCCCTAAGAAGTACACTCCAAATACAAACTATCTTTAAATTTTCTTCCAAGTCAATTTATCATGTAGCTAACAGTTTTAATAGAAGTATTAAGAAATTTTAATGTGAACCTCATTTACTATCAAACTAGTGCTGATATCCTAACAACAAATATTTAATCATTACAAATATTTAAGACATTCTATCTTTCACGTTTGTTTTGTTTTTTGAAGTCCTATGTGTAAACCCATTTATTATATAACAATACCCTAATATAATGTTTGTCATTGCCTTGAAAAATGTGTCAGTTCAAAATACTAGAACAACCTACCTTTATATGTACAAAGACCTTAGTGACTTGCATTATAAGTACAATAAATATGATGCAGTGCCAATTATGGGAATATGTGCATAATGAGCTAAAGCCAATAACAATAATACTAGCCAAAAGGGGGAAAAAAGGCCACTTACTGTTATAAAAGAAGGAAGACTCAAATCAAGCCAACAATCTTGAGAAAAACTAGCCGTCGTCTTATTACGGTATAAAATTATTTACATCTAGCACTTGAAAAGCTGTCTTCAACCAAGTAGTGGTTTAATGTAATACAAATTTGTTGTTTTATATAACCAGTTTGATTCAAATTTAACCTTTTCAGTAATGCTACAGAGTATGGCAAGTACATACATACATACATACTCTCCACTGGGTGTCATTCTAAACATATCCCTTTTCTTCACTACATCACATTTTCCTTTCTCTGGTATGCGTTACCTCACTCCAAAGAGAAAGATTCGGGGGTAGAGACAGGGAAATAGTACGACATTGAGAAATACTCAGTGAGGAGTGTACTGAATGCATCTCAAGCCCTAACTGAACACCTTTGTCTAACTAGTTTCAAATTACCTCAAGGTACTGTACTACTGAAAAATTGTAACTACCGAACTGTAAAACTAGACTAAACTAAAACTACTGAAACTGTAAATAACTGCAAAGATGCATTTCCTGCACTAGACTCAACCACTATGAAGTTTACACGCTAAGGAAACTATTTACAAGTACTGTAGTTAATTTGCTTAAATAAAACATACAAAAAGTAGTACAGTACTGTTATCTTGAGGTGATTTCGGGGCTTAGCGTCCCCGCGGCCCAGTCCTTGACCAGGCATCCTTTTTGTTACACAATTACACACCCCCAGGAAGCAGCCCATAGCAACTGTAACACCTGAGTACCCATTTACTGCTAGGTAACAGGGCCATCAGGGTGAAAGAAACTCTGCCTATTGTTTCCGCCTCCACCGGGGATCGAACCCAGAACCTCAGGACTACGAATCCAAAGCGCTGTCCACTCAGCTGTTAGGCTCACTGTACTGTGCTTTAATGAGTATCACAAGGAAAGTCTTCCTTTTAAGAGGAAGAATAACAGAATCCAGTCCTAATTTTAAATATATTTTTAATTGTGGTAGAAGAACCTTTGAGGATAAGAGAATCTAAAAAGGTAAAAAGGTTCTTTCAGATACCAAATTTTGTATAGTGTTGTAATTTATAATAATCAAAATGCCCAAACACTACCAACTCTCCAGCTTAGGAAATATTTTAAAGATAATTTTAATTCAACCAAAACATTTGTGAAATATGTTCGACTGAAGCAAGAGCAACGGGGAAGTTAGGAATACGTGTGGACTAATCGAACATGCATCTAGGAGGAAAAAAAAAATTTTTGGATACAAAGTTTTTCTTGACAAGTGCCAAAATCATTTAATAGGCTGGATGACACCCACAACCCAGGCCAACATGGATTTAGAACATGAAACTCATGCCTTTTGTAGCTACTCAACCACTGACAAAATTACAAATGCCTTGGAAGAAAAAAATGCAGATGTGGAATACTTTGAAATTGACTTTGGTAAGGCATTTGATGTGACCATGGAGTGATAGTCCATGAACTGAGGTTGGTAGGAAAATTTAAGGAACTATATCTCCATCATTTGTAAAAATATAAACTGAACACACCTGAGCCTGGCTTCTACATGCATACAAATATTACCTAAAGTTGGCAAAGTGTGTAAATTTCATAAAGTTTATATTTATGTTATCAAAAGCTGGTAGAACTTATTCTACAAAGTTTATATTCTAGTACAAGACATCTCTGTTTCTGTAGTTAATAATCACAGATCATTTAAAAAATTATGTTTAACAAAGAAACCATTCAATAGTCCTACTTTAGTAGTGGCTGCTTCTTTGTCATGTTTTTGGCACACATCTGGAACAGCTGTGACACTGGGAAGACATACTGAGGTATTCTTTT